>NW_006297890.1:685168-697616 GCF_000327345.1 Myotis davidii
CAAGCACAGGAGAGCTTGAGGTGGGCATCAGAGGAGACTTGATAATTTAGCCCTAGGCTCAAATAATGGCAGAAAATAATGGGACTTTGTTTGGGGAGAGCTCTTGTGGTTAGAGGAAAGACCACTCTGGGTTTTGGACACAGGTTAACCTGGGATTGATTCCCACGCTATCAGTAGATAGCTTGTGGTATGTTTTGCCCTGTCCACAGTGATGATAATGACAGTTATCATGTTCTTCTGAATATAAGGCAGCCAGTGAGAAGATTCACTCTCATTTCCCACTATGTATATATGTACTTATAAGGCTGTCATTAAAATAGTTTAATGTTAACTTATGATATTAATGTGTTAATTTAGTAACATATTTTTAAAATCTTTCTTTCTTCTGTTTAAATCCCCACCCAGGGATACTTTCATTGATTTGAGAGAGAGAGGAAGGGAGAGAGAGAGAGAAACATCGGTCTGTGACCTTGATTGGTTGCTTCCCATACATGTTCCAACTGGGGATCAAACTTACAACTTAGGTATACACTCTGACTGGGTATCGAACCTGCAACCTTTTGGTGCATGGGACAGTGTTCAACCAACTGAGCCATCTGGCTGAGCTTAAAAATATCTTATATAAAATTATACTTTACCTTAGTGATATAGCTTTTTTTACTCTTACATTTTATGATACCTTTTTTTTTTAAGCCTGTACCACCTGTACCACATATCTTTGGCCTCAATGTCTTTGCTCCCAATGGAGCCACTTTTTGAATTCTCTAACTTTATTTCCCAGAGCATCTCAACACTCTATTCAAGTTGTTTGAGATGAAGTGCCCTTTGGAACCCTGTATGGTGCCGTCCTTGGAAATTTATCTCGTTATGAGAACCCATTAGGATAGCTTTTTATGTTTTACTCATCCTGCTTTTGACTGTGATTCCCACCTACTGAACTGTTCTAAGTGAACTCTAAAATCTTGCCTATGACAGGTCCAACATTTGTGATCATATGTTCACAGGTGCCCTTTCGGTGCATACAAAAATGGCATTGAGTAATGTTACATCAAATTAGTGTGTCTACCCTAAACTGTACTTTCTTGTTCTCATTTAATAACTGAGACCTATACAATATGAACTATTGTTTCATCAGCCAATACAAGGCTCTTATTTTTATAAGAATAATTTTAGTAAAATCTCATTTTCAAGTCAGGCAGAAACAGTATTCTACAAGATTGTTGTGATGAAAGAACTCAGACCATGGCGAATACATGACATTTTGACATGACCCCTTTGGTATAGATGCAGTGGTCTTGATGCCAGGTGTGGGTTCACATAGTCTAGAAATCAAGCCATTAAACATTCTGTTGCTTTAAAAAGTTACCAAGTAGTATATAAAACAGTCATTTTCACCCCATGCATAAGCTTTGTAGTCACATCAACCCTGAGATGAGGATAAAGGCACAAGTGGGGAGGGGGATGAGAGATGAAGTGAGGAATTGGTGAGATTCAGAGATGGGTTAAGTGTTGGTGGAAGAGTTAGACATAATCTGGCAGCTAAACCACAACTAACCAAGAGTAATGTGTTTATCATACTTACTAGTATTTATTCCAGAAAGGGACATCAGTCATTCTTTATGAAGCATCTGCGCATGCTGCATCTTACCTGGTGTGAACCTTAGATCATTTGATTTCTATCTTCATATTTAATAGCAATACTTTGGTATCGACTAATAAACTTAATGATTGAAAGTGGAATTTGATTAATAACATAAATTTTGATGCTTTCCATTCTAAAATGTAGAGGTTGGACACACCTACTTTTTGTAAGTTTCCTTATTCTTCTAATCTTATTTGATTGCATAGTTACTAGGCAGCAGTTTTTAAGGGGCCAAAAGAGGGTGTGGAGGAACGTATTTGAACTTCAGATGTTCGTGAAATTTTCAATTACATTTTAACAATTACAAAGACAACCTCAGTAATACATATATTCAAGTTGGTGTCACAATAGTTCTTTAACCTGATAGTTTGATGATCAAGAAGTAACAGTGTTTAGAATCACAGCTAGTTTAACAGGTTTTCTAAAAATATCTATTCTCTTTTTTCTGATTATAAAAATCCAAATAATCCAATGTAGCCTCCCATAATTATAGTTGATAGTTGATTAGGCCAGGGGTGGGCAAACTTTTTGCCTCGAGGGCCACAATGGGTTCTTAAACTGGACCGGAGGGCCGGAACAAAAGCGTGGATGGAGTGTTTGTGTGAACTAATACATGTTAACACTGCTGCTGGTGAAGGAGCGGAGAGGAGAGCAAGAGAACCCTCCGCTCTTTCGGCTCCGCGGGCCGATAGAACAGCCGAACGGGCCGTATCCAGCCCGCAGGCCGTAGTTTGCCCACGGCTGGATTAGGCACTGAATAAAGACATGAATATGTGTATGGCATATTAATTGAAAAAAATGAGTTTTACATTTTGACATGTCCATTTTGATGTCATGATATTAACATGTCTGGCACATGCAGAAAACATTTAGAAAATCATAAATTGTAGTGCTTTTTGCATATCCAGATCAGTTCACCAAAAGAGGAAGAGCAGAATAATGATTAGACATATGCATAGAGTTCCCTTTGCTTTTGCTTTTAATATCTACAGAACCCAACCTCAATGGAAAAGATTGAAGATAATAAGGATAATTATGTGTAGGTGATGGAGAGAATGGTACAGAACTAATGTTGGGGGAGGAAAAGACTAACTGAGATAACAAAAAAGATACTATAGAGCCAAAACCGGTTTGGCTCAGTGGATAGAGCGTCGGCTTGCGGACTGAGAGGTCCCGGGTTCGATTCCGGTCAAGGGCATGTGCCTGGGTTGCGGGCACATCCCCAGTTGGAGATGTGCAGGAGGCAGCTGATCGATGTTTCTCTCTCATCGATGTTTCTAACTCTCTATCTCTCTCCCTTCCTCTCTGTAAAAAATCAATAAAATATATTTGAAAAAAAAAAAAAGATACTATAGAGCATGAGAGTTAATGGTAATCAATGAGCAGTTTTACAGTTCAGACCAGTACAGTTCGGAATTTTGCAGCTGAGAAACCTAGCTGATTACTCAAGACTATTTAGGAGCTTTATATTAGAGTCAATATTGTCATTTAGGACTTAGAGAGTGAGAGTAGTTGGCAGTCACAGTAATTATGAAGATTTCCTTTTGGATTGGGATGTTTTAGTATGTCACAGCAGGGTCATCACTGCACCACTTTTCTTTTTTTTTTCATTGTTTGAGAAATATGTTAATTAAATATTTTGTTTAATGAATTAATTGTAGAGGACTCTCTTTTGCATTTCCAAGCCCCCAGTGAATTAATATCTGAGGTTATAACATAGTGCTTTCTCTTTTGCAAGCTTTCATTAGTTAACTGTTAGAGTCTCTCCAAAAACCTTGTCAGTTAATTTCAGTATAAAATGTTTTCTGCATACCAGAGGGTCTTGAATTACGTGAATTTACACACCACTAGTAACTCAAGAAGATCAAGCCCCTATTTTCCCCTGGAAGCACCTCCTCTGAAGCACTTCCGGGTGGTGTCACTGTTGTTTTCGATGGCACCAAATAGTCATAACTGCTAACCCTCGTGTCCCACCCGCCGTGGGGAACACTGGCGTCCAGCGCTGTTTCTTAACATCTCAGGTGACGGTCTGAGGTGCAGTGAAGGGCATGGAGCTCAGCGCACAGAATGATTTGGCTTCGGCACCTTGGTTTACTTGCCCCCTTAAGAGTCATAAAAAATTATAAAGTTAACATTCCATACATTCCATACATTAATACCCAAGAGTTTCATAATAGTGGGGATTCTATATTTGTGTGTGCATTTATACAATTAATATTCGGGTCAATATTACTTTGGACCCAAGTGTGCTACAGGCAAAAGAATGCAGACTTTGAAGTCAGAAGGACTTCCTTTATAATGTAGATTCTACTGAACCAGTGATGTAATTTCGCCAAGCCTCTATTTCTCCACCAGCGAATTGATAAAAGTGCCCATTTTCTTGGCGATTCAAGAGATGTGTAAAGTGCTTAGCATGCAGGATTGAGTGGGTCAGCAGTAAACGGTTACGATGGGGGTGATGATGATGGTAAGTAAAATGCGGATCTGTGGTCACAACATGTGTGGTATAACATAAACTATTGGTTTTCCTGATTTGAGACACACGCTTTCACCTTGCATACTGCACTAGATCGAAACCACTCCTTCCATCTTGGACCTTGTATTTTCTCATCAATGTGGTAAATGTAGGAGAAAGATCAAACCGTCTTGTCTAGAGCTGACTCACTAGCAATTAGCACTTCCATAGCTTGATTTGTTGCAAGTGTGAGTTACTATCTAGAGTAGTTTTGAAATTGACAGCTGCTCTTGACTTGTACTGCTTCGTGACTCCTCCCACAGGATAGAAGTCTAAAGGAATTACTATCACACAAAATTTCAGACACCATTGGTATTCTAATGTAAGGTTTATTTTGCTCAAAGAATGCCTTTTTAAAAAATTCTGGTGAGAATTCTGAATGGAGAGGTGACAATATTCGGCAGAAGCTGGGTGATGGGTATATGAATTTCATTATATAGTTACCTGTACGTATGTGTAGGTTGGATGCTGGGAGCCGGTCCATCCTTGCTGTTTCAAGGGACCTGGCATATATGGCATACTGTTCTTAATATGTTTGCTCACCTTCTTGGCGCTATGTGTTTTAACCAAGGTCACCTCTCCGAGAAAGGTTGTTTCCCCAGGTAGAGATTTTCCCCTGAAGTTAGGGAATAAAACCCCTTCACTAAGTGCCAGGCGGGTAATTAATCTCTTTAACTACGAACAATCATGCTTAAGCTACATAATCTTTACTCTCTGGAATGGAGATAAGAAACGCCCTAACCTTTGGAATAGAGATTGATAGGATTGAATCAGCTGGTATATATACAGATGTAACAAGACAACAGGACACAGAACTTAGATGAAGATCCTAGACACAGAACTTAGAAGACAGAGCCTACACAGAACCTAGAGACAAAAGAATTTCGCTGGAGAGAACATGGCAAAAGATCCTGGACAGAACCTGGCTACAGAACTTGGTTGGAGAACCTAGACAGAACCTGGCGACCGAACCTGACTAGAGAACCTAAACCGAACCTGGCTGGAGAACCTAGCGAGAGAACATGGACACAGAACTTGGCTGGAGATTGTGGCTAGAGATCCTGGCAAGGCTGCTGATCAACTGAATGCTGTCTCCGTGTCATTCCTTCTTCGCCGACTCCGTCCACACCTTTGGGGACCCCTGGACCTGCTGGGGTTGGACCCCAGCAGTTGGAGAATTTCCATATTAAAAAATTTCTACATTTTTAAAAAAATATATTTTATTGAACTTTCACAGAGAGGAAGGGAGAGAGATAGAGAGCCAGAAACATCGATGAGAGAGAAACATCGATCAGCTGCCTCCTGCACATCCCCTACTGGGGATGTGCCCGCAACCCAGGTACATGCCCTTGACCGGAATCGAACCTGGGACCTTTCAGTCCGCAGGCCGATGCTCTATCCACTGAGCCACACCGGCTTCGGCAAAAAATTTCTACATTTGAAAAATTCTGGGGTGGTTGCCTTCTTGGTGAAATATTCCAAAGCAATAGGCATGCTTTAGTCCCTGTCTGGACTTCACGCAACCACCTTGTAGGTATTGCTTCTTGTATTGTGTCATTATTTGTCGGATGAGATGTTTTAAAAGGGTTAAAAAAGGTGAACACTAATTTCAAAAGAAATGTGAGAACATTATCTCAGTGCAAAGAGATGAAGCTTAGAAAAAAAATCTCTCAGGATAGCTGCAATGTGACTGTCCTCTGATTTAAGGATTTTGTAAGTAAAATCCTCTATGCGTTCCAAATCCTTAGTTTAGCATACATTTATATTTAACTTTCCCATCAGGAGAAGTAATCAATGCGGAGGCATTATTGAAATTTAGAAATTCTACCATATATGGCACTTAAATGATAAAGGATGCTCAAATCTAGCTCTCACTGCATTTACTAGTAAAGAGCCGGTTAGAGTAGATACAGGAAAATTCCATCAGCACAGTAGACTGTCTGTTTAACAGATCCATGTATTAAAGACTTATGCTAAATTTGAGTCTGTGGTGTGTAAAATAACATCAAAACCTAATATAAAGTGCGTTTGTCACATTGTTTCCTCAAGGATGTTTACAAATAGAATGTATTTCTCTTAAGCCCGAATTGTGTCCATGGGACTTGGTGCCACAGATGACCTCAGGGCTTGTAGTCACCATCAAGCTCCATCCTCCTACTTTGCAAGAGCCCCCTAAGTGCCCTGCCCTAGTTAACATGGTTTACGCATCTCTCCTCCTCTCCAGCTAAAAGCTAGTGGTCAACTTATATCTCCTGCCCTATGTCATGCCAACCAGAAAAATGGTGTTTGTTTTCTTCTTTCCAAATGAGTTATGGTGCAGAGCAGGGGTGGGGAACCTTTTTTATGCCAAGGGCCATTTGGATATTGATAACATCATTCATTTAATATAATACACAATATAAATTTAGGTTGCTATGAAAAAAGCTCCTAGATTTGTTGAATTTTGAGTCCTGCCTGGGTTTGCCTTGGCAGGACCAGACCAAAGGACTTTGTGGGCCTTTCACTGCCCATAGGCCAATGTTCCCCACCCCTGGTGTAGAGCTCGGATCTTGGAGTCAGACAGAATTCAGTTTTAGGCCCTGATACTGCTTTTTAATAGCTATGATACTTGGGTCTCACAAATTCTTAGATTCCTTTTCATAAATTGGAAATAATAGCGGTATCTATCCTATAGCTCTATTGTGAAAGGAAATAGATACTGTTCCTCACTTATCTGGCATCCAGTAAATAATTGTGTGAATATCCGTTGTTATTATTATGATTCTGAATCACTGACTTAGAAGTCCGAGTTTTGAACATGTTGCTTGCTGCTGCCCAAAGTTGGAAATTGCCATCTTTTTTGGTTGTCATGGAGAATTCAAAGATGAATTTTTTGTAATTTTTACTTGGAAGGGAAGGGAGGAGAACTTTGAGTCTGAAACCAGAAGCACATGGGGGAAAAGTAGACCCTAGCGGCTATTTGACTAACTTACACATGTGCCCTTGCACACTGGATTCAAGCCCAGATCTTTACATAACAGCATTCTATTTAGGAAGAAGTTGTGAGGACACAGCTCCATCTGCTCACGTCCCTGATGACTCAGCAATGGAATCAGGCTGTGTGCCCAAGAGAGTACAGAGGGAATGCCTGCTGCCCATGAACATCAATTTCTCAGGTTTTCCACTAGAAACCTGGCCTTCTAAATCCCTAGGTGGTCCTTCCCCTTCTCTACTACATGATGAGATTCATGATTAAATGCCAAGAATTACTCACCAGAGAGAAACAGCATATCCCTGAGGGGGTGCTCTGTTTGTGCTCAGAAGCCAGCCACTGGGTGTGTTTTTTTCTGGGGCCACTTGGTAGGAACCCTGGTACCGGTCTATGTCAGACACTGCCTGTGACTGACCTGAGGCTACCTAACAGGAGCTACAAAGTTATTCATGGTTGTTAGCTGCCTTCGCTGGGCCTGGATGTGCATGGGAGGGATGGGCCATGCTGTACGCCAAGGCCCAGCCTGGGCGGGTCAACCAACGGTCTAAGTCCCCATGAGACCTGCCTCCCCTGTCGCCTGCCCATAAGGCTCATTTGCTGCAAGAGCCTTGGCGATTTGCACATTGGATAAGGCAGGGTCTCAGGGAGTCACTATAGTTGGGTGAGTGTTTTCACCAGGTTAATACATTTTCAGATTTGGCACCAGTGCTGGGCCTGAGGCTACTCAGCAAAAGTCTCAGGGTACACCAATCCCAGCTGCCATTTTGGCCTGTGGACCTTTTCAGTGGGGGATGGTTCCAGGGATTTGTCAGGGTGGACCTAGTGCAGTTCCAGTTCACCAGACTAATGCAGATTCATTTTCTGCTGTGTGGGCGGAGGGCTCAATGCAGGGACAATGGCAGCCGTTCCTCCAGGGCATGTCTGGAAGCCACAAAACTCAGTATCTTCCTGGATTCCCCTCCTCCTTTCTGCCCTCACCCCCAGCCAACATCCCATCTTCTGGAGCCCAAGGTGTTGTGAGCTGGACCTTTTGGGGTATACCTGGGTTTTCAGCAGCCTTCTGTCTCACCAGGTTGGACAGAATCCCTGCTGATTTTCACAACCAGATGTTATATAGACTTTTCTTGTCAGCACTAGTGTTCCAGGCTGGGCGCCCAGCGTAGGGTTGAAATCCTTTTCTCCTCAGGGGGGGCCTCTGCAGCTGAAATATAATTCTGGATTCTCAATCGCCACATGTGAGTGGGGGCTAGCTCACTTGGTGTCTCTGCCCCTCCTACCAGTCTTCCCGTGGCTTCTTCAGTATATCCTTAGTTATAGGACTTCTGTTCAGCTAGTCTTCAGGCAGTTATTCAGGTTGATTGTTCTATAATTTAGTTGTAATTTTGATGTGGTATGGGAAGTGGTGAATACTCCATCCATCTATTTTGTCATCTTTTCTAGAATAATGTGTTTGTGTGTTTTTAATTGATTTTTTTTTTAGAGAGAGAGAGAAAGAGAGGGGTCAGTGTGAGAAAGGAACATTGGTTAGCTGCCTCCTGCATGGTCCCCAACCAGAGGCAGAACCTGCAACTTGGGCATGCACCCTTACCAGGAATCGAACCTGCCACCTTTTGGTTTATGGGATGACACTCCAATCTACTGAGACACACTGGCCAGGGCATGCATTTCTGTTTTAAGCTAAGTGTGATTATAAAAGAGTCAAAACGTTAAAAAAAAATACAGCTTTTCCAGTAAACTAAAAATATTACAGTAAGCCAAGATTAATTTATTATTGATGAAAAATAAATTTAGTGTGCAGTGTTTATAAAGTCGACAGTAGTGGACAGTAATGTCCTAGACCTTCACATTCAATCACCTCTCACTCACTGACTCGCCCAGAACGACTTCTAGCTCTGCAAGCTCCATTCATTGTAGGTGCCCTATACTGGAATACCATTCTTTATCATTTCTACTATATTTTTACTTATCCTATGTTTGGATATGTTTAGATGCATATGTTTAGGTATTCTAGTTATCAGTTGTATCCTTTAAAACTGTGATTTTGCACAGTGCCCCCATCTCAAGCTTAAGAAGTTCTAGTGGCAGTGTAGCTGAGAAGCTTATAACATGCTAGAGGCCTGATGCACGAAATTCGTTCAAGAGTAGGCCTTTCTTCCCCCAACTGCTGGTACCCGCTTCCCTCTTGCATCTGGGACCTGGGCTTCCCTTTGGCTGCCGGCAGGCACCTGTGACCCAGGCTTCCCTCGCAGCCCCGGCTTTGTCCGGAAGGTTGTCTGGAAGGACATCTGGTCTAATTAGCATATTATGCTTTTATTATTATAGATTTGTCAGTTTAGAAGGTTCCCTATCAGAGTTATTTAGGAAAGTGGATAAAAGCTACACGGGTTGGGGGAGGATACAGGGGCGTCTTTGCTACTGCATTCCGATCAGGTTTAGAGAGGACAGGCATGCAGCCACTCCTCTGCCTGGCTCTGATCCCAGGTGAATGCCTCATAAGAACAGAGGGAAGGTGGCGGCAGAGGCTGGGATTATGGGGGGCATGCAAGGTGGAAAGAGCATCAAGCTGCCCTTTGATGCAGTCCTTAGAATCCTGGCTCTGACACAAAATGTCCACTCTCTAGTTTGTACATTGAACATTTAAAAAGTTAACATTTAATTTACAAATACTCATGACTATATTTCCCAGGTTAAAAATCAAATTATTGCAGATAAGACTAAACATTTTTTGTTCTCTATCTCCAGTGCCCGATGGTAAATCTGCACAGAGTAGGGCTGAGTGCATATTTGCTCACAGATTAAGGACACTGGAATTCGTACTTACCCTACTTAGTCATTGTGAAATGTTTTAATGATTTGTATGTAGGTAACTGGAGTCCCAATGCACAAATTCGTGCACAGGTGGGATTCAGCTGGCCCGTCCCGATCAGGGGAAGGGGCTGTGGGTGGTTGGCTGGCCGGCCCGCCTCCTGGTCAAACTCCCTGTCAAATTCCCAGTTGAGGGGACAATTTGCATATTAGCCTTTTATTATATAGGATGGTAATGAGTGCTATTTATAGATTTTGGAAAACCTAGAAAAAATAGAATTAAAAACTTACCCATAGTTCTGCCATGTGAAGATACTGTTGCTAACCACTATCATTTTTTAAAAAATATATATTTTTATTGATTTCAGAGAGGAAAGTAGAGGTAAACAGAGAAACAATAATGATGAGAGAGAATCATTGATCAGTTGCCTCTTGCACGCCCCCTACTGGGGATCGAGCCCGCGACCCAGGCATGTGCCCTTGACCGGAATCAAACCCGGGACCCTTCAGTCCGCAGGCCGATGCTCTAGCCACTGAGCCAAACCAGCTAGGGCTCCACTATCATTCTTTTGTTCCTCCCATAAATATTTATTTTTGTAATAAGGGGCTTTTTTTGTTTGTCACATTTTCCAGGCCACTGTTTCTTCCTTATAAGTGGCAAAGGCTGTGTGAATGTCAGCTGCTGATTGTGAATCTCGTTTTAGTTTTCTAAATCTTGTAATTACAGGAAGTCCTAATGAGAGAGTGAGAGCTGGCTGGAATTCTCATCTTCCGTGTCGCTGTGAGTGCTCACCTGTGCTTTGAGGACCCTGCTGCTTGAGCAGGACCGCACTGCCTGGGGCACAGATGCTGTGTGTAGGAGCAGAAGTCTCCAGCTGCAGGATTTTGATAAATCGGCTGGGGCCATAAGTGCACCATAGGAATAACAAAGCACTGCTCATCTCTGAGGTCGTGCACATTTGTGATGTCAAGGAAAATGAGACTGTCTGTGATAAAGTGGTGTCCCTAATTGTGAAAATAAAGGTGATTCAGTAATGTTGCTAGGATTGCAAGGTGACTCCTTAGGAACAAAACAAAACAAAAAAATAACTTGAGATCTTTGCTTTACACTTTACATCAAAACCACTCCAGAGACAGCATGGCTCCTACTGTGTTGGGCACTGAGAGTCTAGAGCAGTGGTTCTCAACCTTCCTAATGCCGCAGTCCTTTAATACAGTTCCTCATGTTGTGGTGACCCCAATTTCATTGTTACAAATTGAACATAATTAAATCATAGTGATTAATCACAAAACAATATGTAATTATATATGTTTTCCGATGGTCTTAGGCGACCCCTGTGAAAGGGTCGTCTGACCCCCAAAGGGGTTGCGACCCACAGGTTGAGAACCGCTGGTCTAGAGCCAACCTGCATGGCTCCAAATCCTGGTTTTGCCACTTATTAGCTGTGTGATTTGGATCAAGTTACTTCCCCTCTGTTTGCCTCCATTTTCTCATCTGTAAAGTGGGGATGATAATGGTAGCTGCCTTAGGGTAGTTGTGAGAATTAAATGAGTCACTAAATTAGTTACTACTTAGAACTATAATTTAGAACAGTATCTGCCACAAAATAGGTTTCATACAAGTTATTGCAACTGTTATTATGATTTAAAGAATTAAATATTTTTATCTAAAGAAACTAAATCAATCAGGAGGAAATATAAATTAATATTTATTTGACTTTAAGAGTGGGAAAGGCTCCTTACATGTGTAATAAATGTAAGAAATCACAAAGGACTGATAGATTTAACTACATAAGCATTAAAGTTTATATTGTATAGGATAAGAAAACAGAAAAAATATTTACCATATTAAGAACTACATTAAAAAACCAAAGTAAATAGTTGCAACAGGTTTGACAAATAAAGAGATAATAGTTAGGCTTCAAACCCAATTTGGCACGATGCCAAAGCTCATGCCTTGGATTTATGTTACATTATATATGGTTGCTATTAGCCTGTGTTAAAAAATATACATGAACATTTATCTAAGTGCATGTATGTGTGTATATACACGTATGTATTTCTTTCCTGCTTGTTTCATAAATGGCATGTCATCTTACAGTAACATCAAAATGAAAAATGCCAAGTGTTACTAGTAAAGATAGGGGAGAGAAGAAAAAGTAGACAGTGTAGGAAGGACGGAGGCCGAGCCGCAGTAGAGCTGTGATTGACAAGGCAGCGTAGGAAGTTGAAGCAGGTTTGACTGCCATTGTCCATAGCCTGACTCTACCTAATTACTTAAGGGATGTAGGGATAGTTTTGATAGTAAGAAGAGCAGAAATGTTTCTCCTCAGTTTTTAAAAGAAGGTACTTACTGATCATTTTTAAAAAATATATATTTTTTATTGATTTCAGAGTGGAAGGGAGAAGGAGAGAGAGATAGAAACATCAATGATGAGAATTATTGATTAGCTATTTCCTACATGCCTCCCACTGGGGATCAAAGCCCACAACCCAGGCATGTGCTCTGACTGGG
>NW_006297890.1:697957-702923 GCF_000327345.1 Myotis davidii
CATCTCTGTGTGTTTGGTAGAGCATCGGTCTTGTGAGCTACTCCGTTGACAAACGTGTTGTCTGGTCATAAATATTTTGGACAACAACTACATTCTGCATCTTCCTCTTGGAGAATCCACATGCAGTTGGCATACTGAGGCATATGAAGTCATCTAGTTTCCTGGATAATTTTCTCTTAAGAGTGAGTTATTATTTAAATCTACATTTATTTGCTTATCCTTTGTCTTTTCAACTAGTTATGTAACCCTTTAGTGTGACCCTCAACCCCCTAGGAGAGTGCATTTGTACAGTCCACATCCAGAAAGAAAGCACATTTTAGTCATTTATGTGTGTACTTCAAGATCTGTGTATAGTGCAGACATTACTTTTCCCCTTTCCTAAGTCTGTAGCCTAATATTTTGTAAGCAGCCCATCTGGGATGTCCAGCTATGCATACTATCCGTCCCTCCCTCCTCTTCCCTCGGGTTTCTTTGGCTCTTCCCCAGGGTCTCACATTCACTGGAGAAAAGGGGAATCAGAGTTTCTGAGGCCCTGCAGATCCCTCTAAGAGAATTAGGTCCTTCACACTCTTTAGAGACACTTCATCAAAAATGGAACTGCCTCTTGCTAAAACTGGCCGCTTTTCACAGCATAATTTAAGTATATTTTATGCTGACAAACTCTGTCATGAGACTCCCAGTAAGAGGTGATGAGGGAAAAGAAAAAGAAAAGAAGACAATGAAGGGGAGAGAAAAACCCTATTATGTTCAGAGGAGGCAGTGGTGCTTAGTATTTGAAGATACAGAACATGGTGTCCTGTTCATAGCTGGTGCTGAGTGGGGTTTGGTTACGATTGCTAGTTAGGTTTGGGAGGGAGAAACAAGAATTGGTTCAGTGCTAACGATGCTATAGCATGCAGATTCCTGGGTTAAAGCCTATTTCATGTAAAAAAAAATCACAGGGCATTTCATATGGATTTGCTCTTATTTACAACTCTGATTGTCTGATGTTTAAATCCCTTGCTTGCAATCTGAGTTGTTTGAAACACTGGTTCTGAAATCCAAAACCAGATACTGCTCATCTGGTTTCAGTTGTTGCTTCCACATGAAAAGGCAGGAGCATCCATCAGGGGATGTGAGCAAGCCAGCGAAAAAATCATTAACTCTCTGGGCTAGTGTTGTCCCTCTTGCCCACTGGACTTAGAAAGACAGGACAGGAAATGGGGGAGCTGCAGCATCTAAGAACAAGTAGCTTCAACATGTCTTTATGTCATATCTCCGTATATCAAAAAGGATGCTTTTGTGTGTGGGTATCAAAAAAGCCAACCCCATCCAAACAATCAGAAAGATATATTCTTATTCAAAACAGAAGTCCTTAGGTATGGAGATTTAGGATTCATTCTATATTTTTGTTCTATCTTGCTCTGCTAGCTTAGTAAGTTAGCATTGTCCTCAGACTAGCTTTTTCTCATTTAAGTATATTTTATGCCGACAAACTCTGTCATGAGACTCCCAGTAAGAGGTGATGAGGGAAAAGAAAAAGAAAAGAAGACAATGAAGGGGAGAGAAAAACCCTATTATGTTCAGAGGAGGCAGTGGTGCTTAGTATTTGAAGATACAGAACATGGTGTCCTGTTCATAGCTGGTGCTGAGTGGGATTTGGTTATGATTGCTAGTTAGGTTTGGGAGGGAGAAGCAAGAATTGGTTCCGTGATAATGATGCTATAGCATGCAAATTCCTGGGATAAGCCTATTTCATGTAAAGAAAAAATCACAGGGCATTTCATATAGATTTGCTTTTATTTACAACTCTGATTGTCTGATATTTAAATCCCTTGCTTACAATCTGAGTTGTTTGAAACACTGGTTCTGAAATCCAAAACCAGATACTGCTTATCTGGTTTCAGTTGTTGCTTCCACATGAAAAGGCAGGAGCATCCATCAGGGGATGTGAGCAAGCCAGCGAGCGATTACTTATCATGTTGGGGGATGGCCGGGAAATACTTCATGGATGTTCCCGTGTCCTTTATATAAAGTTGCTGAATGTCCCTGAGCCAGAAAATTGAGTCTAATTCACATATGGTGGACAAAAATGCGATTAACCAGAATGATTCTACTTCCTATGGAATGGCTTGAAGGATCATCTTTTCATAAAAATCTAATTGTGATGATTTTACTAAAAGGCAAATTAAACTGCAAACAACTAAAACCCAGTCAGCCATCCAGGACATTAAACTATGTGGACATTTTTCAGTAGTCTGCTTTAAGAGAATGGGGGGAACACTAGTCAGAGATCATGCATTCATTTTATTAACCAGCGTTCAACGTGTATGCTGTGATCATCACTGTTCAATCTGGTAATCTTGATTTTATTTATTTTTTGCATTTATAATAAATGTCAAGAATAATGACTTTGGTTCTTTCATTTACCTGTAGGATTTTACATGGGCTTTGTAATTTCTAGAGCAGGCTTCCCAAACTTGTATGTGCAGATGAATTGCCTGGGGTGTTATTAAACTACAGAGTCCAATTTAGTGGGGTCTGGGATAGGATGGAAATTCTGCAACAGCCCTGCAGAGAAGAAAGGGGGCAGGCGTTTTCATGCTGACTGTGCTCCTGATTCACATGGGGTACAAAGCAGAGACGCCCAAGTTCCTACAAAGAGACAGTGCTCCGTCCTACCGATCACTCAAGATTTTAGTCGAGGCTCGAAACACTGCCTTACTGTCTTTTTCAGCCATACTTGAATTTGCCCATCTCAACGTTTTAGTTTATTTCTTGAATAAAGAGAAAGATTGTTGAAGAAGTTAGAAAAAAAGCTTATGGGCTGTAAGGAACCCATGAAGGTGAGTGGTGGCAAGAGCGGGACCTTGAGAGCTGTTGGGCAGAGCAGGTGTAATGAGATTGGACCTGGGCCTGGGCACTTAGGGGCAGGCAGGAGGGGAGAGCTGTGGTGAGTTCAACTCTGCATTATGCTCTCTGGGGGTTTGTTGCTTGTCCTAATGGAATGATCTTACCTTGACATACATGGAGTCAAGTGAGGGTGTTTTGTTTTTCTTTTCCAGCATCACTCCCTGCGGCTCCTGTGAGTCACTCTTTGTGGCCTGATCTATAGTGATCTTATGAGGAATGATGTCCTCGTAGGGCTTCTGCTAGTCAGAGGCCAATGGGAAAGTTTCTTTCCACGCGAAGGTAGAGAGGCGAGGACACTTATTTTTATAACCTGCATTCCTCACCATGGTATTTGAATTAATATGGTAACGTATTTTGGATGGAGATGGTGTCAAATGGCTTAACAAAAGTGTGGATCAAGCAGTTGTTATATTAACACTCCTTACCACGTGATACACTTAGTAGGAATGTAATATAGGATGGAGGAACATAACTCCATTCTCAAGGGAAGATATTGGCCACCAGGCCATGTTTCTTTTTGTGTTTCTAGCTTTAGGGCATGATAGCCTAGTGGTTAGAAGCTGACTCTGTAATCAAACTGCTTTGAATCTCAGCTCAGTTACACACCAGCTCAATGACTGTGGTCAGTTAGTTAACCTCTCCAACCTCCAGTCTTCTTATTGGTAAAATGAGGATAATCATTGTCACCTCACTCATAAGATTGTTGGGAGGATTCATTCATGTTTAGATATAATGCATGTAGAACAGTGCTTGGCATATTTTAATTTTCCATAAATGATAGCTAACAAATTAGGGAATTATGGAGTTATGAAAGTGGGATATTTTTACAAGGGGAAGCAAAGCAGGTACATTTTTTTTCCTGTTCCGTACTCTCCTTTTCACCTGTTCCAGACCCATTAGCACTAACAGCTCCCTCTTGCCTTAGGCCATTTAGAGTCCCAATTGATATCCTGGGTAGGATTTCCTGGACTTTTTGTTCTATCTAGGGCAATGTCCTTCATATTTGTAGTGCGGTTCAGTGTTTTCAAATTGCTGATTCATCTTCTGCTGGTACAGGGGGTACCTAAGGTCAGGAAGACTGCCTGCAGAGTCCATATAAAGAAATTCGGAATAGAGCTGTCCCCGGTGAATTCCCTGGGTGCAGGCCCTCCCTGGCTCCCTGGCCGCACATCTTGCAGCAGTTCCTCTACGGGTAGATTGCCACTAGGTCAGCAGGCATGTTTTCTCTCAAATCCATGGCCGGTGGTAAGCGGAGGAATATTTTCCTCTCACTAAGGAGCATGAGGATTAATTTAAAATGATCTGATGAGGCTGGAAGATCACTGTATTAGCTCGTGCAATATTGGCGTGAGACAGCACTCTATCCTTGAAGGAGGCCACTGGAGAAGGAACATCGGGTCCCTCCCAGAGCCTCAGGCGATGACTCAGAGGCTTTAGCAGGCTTCCTCTTCACGGAATTTTGGTGTAAGTGTTGGATTCTGGGTTGGATACTGGAGGTATCAGGTTTCATGGAAAAGCTGTTCTGAGACAAGGTGACCCAGCGCAGAGGGAGAGAGCACGCACCTGGCTCCCAGGAGAGGAGGAGGCATTGGTGCCAGGCTCACAACCCGTTCATCTTCGCTAGATCAGTATTCCTCAAGCCCTTTTTCCACATGATTTTTGGGGGTGTAAGTTAGAGGACTAAGATGTTCTCACCTTTATACTTTGGGGAGGAGAGAAGAGAACAGAATTCTGGGGCATGATACCTCCCTCAGCAGGCAGGTGCATGATTGGGAACAGTTGTGACTGGTATTACCGTATCTGCATTTTGGGAGCTGTTCTCACAGTTTCCCTTCTAAGCTTCTGGACTTTCTTTCCTCCATTGCTCTCTAATTCCCAATTGCCCTGTCCCACTTAGGATAAACCTGCTCCCATCTGAGGCTTGTACTTCTCTGTGCTATATGTTGTCCTCAAACAATAAAAGTCCTAAGGCCACTCAAATGGGACCGAAGGCTGTGAACATTCCCTCTCTCATCTGTTCTTGCGTCTCCAAAAGTGTTTCCCAGAATCACCAGGAAGGCTCATGCCAGCCTCT
>NW_006297890.1:702939-712322 GCF_000327345.1 Myotis davidii
GAGCGCCTTTGCTGCTGTACTATTGAAATCTATGGTGCAGAAATGCATCCCACAAACGCCTGATGGCGGTGACAATGCAGGACCTTGAGGGGCACACGAACCACACCAAGGGATGATTTATCCTTTCCCTCCCAAATTAGGACAAATTAAAACCACTTTTTAAAATACCAAAACTTGCCCTAGCTGGTCTGGCTCAGTGGATAGAGCATTGGACCGAGGACTGAAGGGTCCCAGGTTCAATTCCAGTCAAGGGCACATGCCCAGGTTGCGGGCTCGATCCCCAGTTGGGGGCGTGCAGGAGGCAGCCAATCAATGATTCTCTCTCATCATTGATGTTTCTGTCTCTCTATCCCTCTCCCTTCCTATCTGAAATCAATAAAAATATATTTTTAAAAATCCTGAAACTTACTCAGAAAGCAGTCAATGAACTAGTATCCTGAAGTGCAGTACAAGCCCATAGGCCACTTCAGGACAAGCAGCTGCACTGTACCTGCATGTCTTCATGGCCTCCCTCCAGTCCTAGGCTCTGGCACTTGGCACAGTGTCAGAGAGCACTTGATAATTCTCTCTGAATCTGCAGTGAGATAGGTGGGTATATGAACAGATGAGTGAGTGCATCATCTTGGCATGGGCAGGTATGCCACCAATTCTCCAGGTCCTGTGTAGAGAGACCACGGTCCTCCCAGGCAGTTGACTCCTGGATTAAATGGATAATATGTATATAATTTCTCTCTCTCTCTCCCTCTCTATCTCTCTCTCTCTCTCTCTCTAAAGACAAAGTGTAATGAGAAAGGTGCCTCCTTGTTCAGAGAAGACTAATTGCATTATGTGACTCTCTTGTTGGCTTTCACAGTCTGGCTCAAGGTAGCATGAATCACCCAGAGTGGAAGTTTGTCTAGTCTGAGCCTTCATCCGATGCATTAATTTAAGGCACCCCGGTGGCCAATCCTGCCAAGTTCTTTTAACCATTACTCTTGCCCCAGTACCCAGGTATATATATAAATACATGCCTCTGACACCCCCATGGCCTGCATCTTGACTTTCTTTGTGGTCCGTATCCTTTACGCTTTCCCACTTTTGATTGGAGGATTTGTTTTCTTGTTTGTGGCCACACCTCACCATAGTTGACCTTGCTTTGATCTTTGCCCCTGAGTACAGAAGTCATTTCCACGTGGCATGGAAGATGGTGAATTTTTTTCTTTGACTTAAAATGCCAACAACTTTTTAAAAAGCTGCCAACATAGTATTTTATTTCTTATTTTAAAATATTAAGTGACGGCAATTATTCTCTTACTGCTGTGATAGTATTTAATTTGCACTGGACTATGAGGATTTGAGACTATCAGAATTTTGGCTTTACGGGATGGGGAAACTGCCCAAATCAAAGAGTTCTAAATTTTTAGGGACCTCCTTGGACACATTACATGTGAGCGAAGAATGTGAGCTGCACATCATTGGAGCAGCCCTCGCCACCCCCACTGAGGAACCAGCTGCTTTAGGAGATGCTGGAAGAAGATTTATTAGTTGAAATATTCAAGTTCCTTATTCCTACTTTTTCTTCCTACTGAATTTTTCAATCTGCCTATGTCATGACGAGTTTTAGGATCAGTTCGGCGCTTCTGAACCGCAGGCTGAGGGGATAAGCACACAGCCAACCTGAGAAGAACGTTCGGCGAGGAGTATTCAGAGTCGCCTTGAAAAGAAAAGGAGTTTGAAAAGCTGATTCAACTCAGAGTATTATTTTGCATTTGAAAAACAGCAGCAACAAAAGTAACAAAAGAAAGCCTATTGTTTCAAAAAATAGCCACATATCCATGTAGATACAATTAGCATTGAAAGCAAAGACCTGAGTCCTAAACAGAAATTCAGGAAGCATAGCATTTTCTTCATTTTGCCTGTAGGTGGAAGATGTGTCATGTTGTCAACATCTGAGTATCAGATGCAGGAACACCCAGTGATCCTCCTGTAATATCACTGTGCCAAACTGTTTGGGCTTAATTGGCATTTTCATCAACACCAGTGGAGAGGTGAATGAGAGGCCACCTAAATTATAAACTCACCGTCAAATATTGTGACATAAAAAACAAGATCAATGGAGGGATTTTGTCATCTCAGTTCTAGGCTCCAGGGTCTTTGGTGCCTTAAGATATTTGCTATGTAGCCCAGCCGGAGTGGCTCAGTGGCTGAGCGTCGACCTATGAACCAGGAAGTCACAGTTCAATTCCCGGTCAGGACACATGCCTGGGTTGTGGGTTCGAACCCGTGTGGGCCGTGTAGGAGGCAGCCAATCAATGGCTCTCTAGGGTTCGAACCCCAGTGTGGGCCGTGTAGGAGGCAGCCAATCAATGGTTCTCTCTCATCATGGAGGTTTCTATCTCTCCTTCTCCCTTCCTCTCTGAAAACAATAAAAATATATTTTTTTAAAAAGATATTTGCTATGTAGCAGATCAATCCCATCATCTTCATTGAAGCTGCTGGAGAAAAATCACCAAACTGCTTAAATGTAGGCAACTGCACATCCCTGGTTTCTGCCTCAGCTGGGCCTGGAGTTCCATCTAAATCCTGCAGTGGGTTTCTGGTCTTACCTTTTCCAGTCCCACATCTGAACCATTTCCCTTCTCTGGAGTCTTTACCACAACCACCGGCTCCCTTAGTCCCCTCACCCCGACCCTCCCCCTCCCAATTGGAATTCTGGGCAGATGAGCTACTCAGCCTCCACAGCAGAAATCTGAGGTCATCCTTGCTCTCCTCATCTGTCCTAATGTCATTAAGGAGCACGCATCTGTCCATGTGGCTGACTCCAGGGCAATACTAGGTCTATATAAGGAAACCACAGTCTTTAGTCTTGCAGACAGAGCCTTTC
Source organism: Myotis davidii (assembly GCF_000327345.1). NCBI lineage: Eukaryota > Metazoa > Chordata > Mammalia > Chiroptera > Vespertilionidae > Myotis > Myotis davidii. The sequence goes on from NW_006297890.1 coordinate 705,803, forward strand.
CATAATCTGCCTTCTGTTTGCCGGGCCAGCCTCATCTTCTCCAGTTCCACATCTCGCACGTCCACGGTCACACCATCCCAGTCCCCAGGCTGCAGCCTACGTTTCTACAGCTCCTAGCATAGTGCATGGCATGCAGTTGTCAGCAGGTCAGTATAGGTTGGAGATAGAAATGAACAGACTTCCTTCTCTGCTTTTTATTCATTGTGACTTGCATTCTTCTCTGGGGATAATGTCTAACATGAGAAATTTATTATGGATATTGGAACTATGACTCATTCCATTCACCTGTTTGATGAATAAATCTCTTCTCTGACGCCTCTAACTATTGGTTAAGCTCAAATAGCTCTTAGGTCAAAGAGCTAATTGCCTCTACCAACAACCTATTTCATTTCCAGGAAACCATGATAAACATTTTTAATGGAAAATTTTTCTTTATATAGCTTTTATCTGCCAGTATTAGTTCTCATTCTTGGTTTCTGATGGGACAAATCGAATCCTCCTTCATTATGACAGTACTTCAGGTTTTTGAAGACAGCTGTGCTCTTTCCCCCATGGTCTCCTCTTCTCCCTGGTAATATGCCCAATGCCATAATCTATGCCCCTTACCTTATGGTGTCAACTCTCTTTGCTGTTAGCTGGCTCCAAGTTGCCTGTAGTTACGTGTTTACCAACTTGTCCACCGCAGGGAAGCATCCCCGACTTCTCTCCTGGTAGTTGTCATGCTTATTAGTGCAGCTGAGATTACATTGGAGGCTCTGACAGCAACATCACTTTGGTGACTCATTTTAACTGAAGTCATTTCCTTATTAAGGACAGAAACTGTGTATTCCTACCGTCCATTCTGTTGCATTTGGGTTGAGAGTTGAATACATAAATCTGATACTTGAACAATTATATTTTTTACCTTAATTTTATCTCTTGAATTTCATCTTGTTAGAGAGGATCTTTTTGTGAATTCTAATGATCATAACATTACATATCCAATATCCTTCCCCACTTTTTGTCAATGCAAGTGTATGCCTTGGATGAAATTATGCAACAGGTTTAGATAAAATATCTGTAATATATATTTATTGAAAATTAAACATATGCCAGGTGTCATAGCTTAGCATTTTCATGTATATTCTAGGTAGTTCCACACAACACATTAATCAATACCCTAACTTTACACATTAGCCACTGAATTGGGTATAATAGGTCCTTGAGGGTTGCCTCTGGAAAGATTTCTTCCAGCTGATATTAATTCACTCACTAGTTTTTCAACTAGTTACTAACAAATAAACTTACTTGTACTAGAATCTAACTCACAAATCTGTTATATAACAGTCTCATAAACTCCTTTTTATTTGTCTTTTATTTTCTTGATTACTTTAATGACATATAACCATTGAGAAATTATGGAAAATATAGAAAATTATAAAGAAAAAAATAATAATCACCTTGAATCTTACCATCCAGAAATAACCACTGTTAACTTTAAAATATTTATGCCATTTTTTTACATTTATATATAATCTCATGGGTCTTCTTACCAATTCTTCCCTAGTTACAAGTGCCCAATTCTTTCAGAAGGCAGCATTTTGGGCTGCCTTTCAAAAAGACCTTATATAAGTGAGAATATTATTAGTTAATAAGAGTGATTATTTGTCCTTTTAATATATGTTACTGGATCCCTCCAGCTTTTTAAAAAAATAGTAAATTTGCAATGAGGAATAATATATCTTTTATATTATTCATATGTAATGATGGCTTGTGAAATTGAGCGATATAGAATAATTGGTAATGTGTGTGAATCTGTATACAATTTTATTTTTAAAATATATGTCTTTGTTTATTAACGACGTTTGGCAATACCATCCCTAAATAACGTTCTAAAGACTAGGACCTCAGGGTCTCACCATCCTTCTAACCACTGCTCTTTCCATTATACGCTGTCTCTCTTGATCTATAAGAATTGGGACTTTAGGGTTTTTCTTGAGAAATAAGAATTTGATTCAAGAAACCATAATAGGACTTAAAGGAGAGAAATAACAGGTCCAAAGGGGCATGTTAGAGTTTGGCAACACTGGGAAAATGAGAAGAGAGCTAGTGATGGTAGAATCTTATGGTTCAGCAAGGTAGGCCTTTAATCTCAGGTAAGAGGTTAATAGTGCATGGAAAAAGAAGAGAAACGTAAGTTTTGTTATTGTAAGAAGAATCATCATGGTTTTTGATGGATGCATTGGATATGCAAATAAAGACTAATAATTCAGCACCCGTGTTGGATATCACTCTCTATGACTACATTAAAATTTTGATCTTAAAGAAGCTTGGCATTTATATTTTAGGACCGTATTATAGGCACCTATTTGATTGGCTGGATCAGCCCATGGGTGCTGTCTTTGTGAGGAAGGCACTGTGAGGACTCAGGTGGGAGTATCTGGTTTGAATCTGGGTTCTGTGACTTACAGAGGCAGGTTGCCTGACCTCTCTGAGTCTCAGTTTATTCATCCGTAAAATGGGGATGAGCGAGTGGCAGTGAGGATCAGCTGAAAGAATAGACCCAAAGTCCCTAACCTAGTAATTGACATGGAGAAGGTTCAGCAAAAGCTGGAACCTCTGTCCCATCACTCCTTTGTCATCTCTCCTCTGGGGCTGCCGCTGTCAGGAAGCTGACATCAAGGTGTGGGTGTGCTGTAACTCAGGGAGTTCCAGATCCTTTATTATTTCCTTAGAAGAGAAAGTGTGGGCTCATGGTGTCATCTAATTATAATTTATTTATCCCTTTTTACACTCAGGATTCGTTTCTATTGTGGTTGCTGTTTTATTTATACAGTACAGTTGCTAGAAATGAAAAGCAAGGAATCATGATTTGAAATTCAAATAATGACTTTCACAAGGGTTCTGCCAAAGACCTCCACTGTTGTGGATGTGCAGCCTAGGAGATGCGCTTTCTTAGAGTAGAAATCCTGTAAGAATCCTGAACGGAAATATGAGAATCATAGTTTGACGTATCCCTGTTTGCTTTCCATGAGAAGGAAAAGGCTATCTGTGGTCGCAACAGAGGTATCAGACCTCAGAATGGGGATTTTCCTGAGGACATCTAATACGCCACTTACTCGCTGTGTGATCCAAAGTAAGTACCAGACAGGGTGCTGAGAGAACTGAAGAGGGAATGTGTAAATCACTTTCTGCAGCTTCAGGCACACACTAGAGCCTCAATAAATGCCTGTCTCTTTCTTTTCTCCCACTCTCTGAGACAAGAGTTCCTTTTCACTAACATTTAAACTTGTGGAACTGAGCTGTGTGCTGCTGGCTCATTAGAGTTCGATAGCCTTTCCTGGCCTTTGTGAACTGCTAACAGCAGATGCAGTATTGCTGCCTCTCAATGACTAACCTTATCTAGGTAGACTAAAAATTTATGAATATAAGTAGATTTTAAGAATTAGGAAAAAACTACATGTGGTAAATACTAAATGTCTTTCCCCTGATACTTTAGTGTTTTGTGTGTGGGAGGTCATTTGGGAGACGTAGTTCTTCTTTTAAAAATATTTAAAGGAAAATAGAAGCAATCAAGCAAAATTCTTCTTTCTTAAAGTTATTATACTTAGAATGAAAATACGGGAGTAGATGAGAGGAGATCTGGTAACAAGGCCAACAATTCCTGTGTCATTGAATTTTACTCCTCTTGCAAATGGCCTGTGTAATTTTGCTTTGCCCTATCTTTCTTATAGCAATAGTAATAAAAATAATAACAACAATTTTTACATTTTCCCAGCATTCCTAAGTTGACCCTGTTATGGAAGTATGATGTTTCAAAATTAAAGACAAGATTTTCATTAAAAACATGAAATAAACTTGTGCCATATATTTTAATTCAACTCATCTATATATAAAAGCCAAGCGACCGAAACGACCAGAACAACCGGAATGACCGGTCACTATGATGCGCACTGCAGCCGACCAACCACTGCAATTGGGGGGCGGGACTGGCCGGCCAACCTCCTGCGGCCCCTCCACTGAGCCAGCCCGCCCTCATAGGCCCCAATTGGGGTGGGCCAGCTGGACCCCACCCATGCACGAATTCATGCACTGGGTCTTATTAATTCATAAGGTCTTAAAACTGATTCAAAGTGTAGTCGAGGATCTGGGTGTTTGTGACTATTTAATAAAGGGATTTTAGAGTAAGATTGCTGATTTAGATCCAAAACTGGTTAATGTCCCACAGGATCATAAGCTATAAACTTTTGAGGTTCAACTTTCCATTGAGCAGAAACTATTTTCATCTCTTACAGACAAAAATCTTCAGGTTAACCCCCATCTCTGTGGAGCTGTAAGTAGTCAGTCGATAGGAAGCCAATCAGAAGTGCAAGTCCAGCACTGCACTAAAAGGGGACGCCCAGGAATCTCTTTTGTCTCTTCCTAAGTTTTGGTGACTTTTCTCTGTCTTTGCATTGAAAGGAATCATTAGACTTATTCATTTGTACAAGGTTATATTTTTGATTTTAGGAAGCAAATTAGCATAATGTGATATAAAACCTAGCCATAGAAAGTGCTGTGTGTGAGTATATGTTTTAATGCCCAAATGTTTAAGTTTCATAGAAACGTATTTGGTAATGCCATTGGGTGTGGGTATGTTGAGAAGGCAGTGTTTGTGGGGCTTGTATATTCTTGAATAAGTTGTGTTTTAGAAATTAGATATGGAAATATTGAATAATGTACCCAGTCGTGGCTCTCAGGGTCCTCTTCTTATTTTCTGAAGTAACTTTCTCCCCATTTTGGTTGCCTCTTTGGGTTTGTTTCCGTGTAGTGTATAGATCTGCTATGATTCCCAGTCTTTGTGGAGTTGCCTTATGTAGTAGTTTCTTGTGGGGTCCAGTGGTGCAGTCTCCTTGATCACCTGAGCTGGGTACTCCAGGAATGTTTCCTGTTTGGCCCTCATGCTGTAATTGAGACTTGCTTGCTGTTGGTCCATTCATGTGTGGGATTGACCCTCAGGCTGGCTGACTGTGAGGATCAACCCCAGCCATAGCTTGTAATCTGCTGTGTGGGTGCCGACGATCCGAGTGGAGCTTACCTCAGCAGGTTTTGGTGCCATATCTCCCTCTGGATATGCCACTGGCAAAGCTTATTGGGCCCTGATCTGATGCAGTCTGATGCTGGCCACGGGCTGCATTGGTTCTGGGTCTCTTGGGAGGAACTCTGGTGCAGGGCAATGGAAGACGCTGCCTGTGGCTGGCCCTTGGCAACCTGTTTGGAGCTACAAGTGATCCACAGTTTGTGGCTGCCTCTGCTGGCCCTGGGTGCATGTGGGAAGGACCACGCTGTGCACCAAGGCCCGCTTTTACCAGCACTGGGCCAGGGGGCAGGTCAGCAGCAAAAGTCCCATGATTATGTGCTGCGGCCTTGTTTTATTTGTCTTTGTATTTCTGGATACCCAGTGCTTAGCATGGGGCCTTGTGTAGCCCAGTGCCCCTTCGAGTATTTAGTCAGTTGAAAGAAATATCATTGGAAGATGGTGGAGGCAAGCTTACCATATGCCTAGCTCCAGTAATTCTAATACCGTCCCTATGGAGTAGGTGAATACTGTAGTCAAATAACTTTGGTTCACCGCTTAACAAAAATTTGAGCACCTATTATGTCAGGTATTGTGCCAGATGCTTTGGACAAAAGGACAAGGAATAGCTTTTGCCTTTAAGTCTTGTGTCCTATTGGGGGAAACAGATACAGTATGTAAATAAACAAATTCAACCTAGCATGACACCTGCTCAAGGTCACACAGCCTGTGAGTGATGGACCTGTAATTGATATCCAAGTGTGTTCAGCTCCGAAGCCACCAAGCCAAGATGCTTCCAGAACCGAAAAACTAGCTAGGCTGCGAGTGAATGCTCAGAGGAGCAAAACAACAGCTTTGCTCTATTATTTGAAACCATTATTAAATCAAACCATTTTGTTGTATTTGCAAATTAGGTCCTTCAGAAGCTTGGAAAAGCTGATGAGACAAAAGACGAACAATTTGAAGAATATGTACAGAACTTCAAACGGCAAGAGGTAAGTGCATTTATCTAGTTTATGGGGTGGAAATGGGTGGACAGTGTTTGTGGTTTAGCCTGTAGCTAAAATGCTTTAAGACTGAAGAAAGAACTTCACTGGGTTTGGTGTTAACCTGAGGGTAAAGCTTGTCGGTTCTGTAAGACTTTCCTGTGGAGGATGAAGGAAGAGGCAGTAGACACTGCAGAGAGATTTGTGTTTCTTCTCAGGAGAATAAGACTTCGCTTCTCTGGAGCTTTTTAATATAGTTTATTGATTTATAGGAAAGATAATGTTTTTGGTGATTTATATTCCACTAACTATTAGCAGTAGTTAGATACTTTTGGCAAAATTACTTTAATTGCTGCCTGCTTCAAGATCATGCATTCTCAGTGGGGAGTATATCTCCCCCACGAGGGTGAAAATTGGTTCTTGGTGGATGAAAAAATTGTACTGGTTTTATGTGTATATATTACATAACCAGATTTAGAGTGTATCTGTGGTATTAAAA
>NW_006297890.1:712348-744631 GCF_000327345.1 Myotis davidii
CGTGGGGGGGGGGGCGGGGGGGGGGAGTTTGACATTAGAAAAATGTCGGAAAAAGCTCATCAGAGGAGGCCATGATGGAAAAAGGTTGAGAAACACGATTTGTGATACTTGTTCCTTTAATGGGCTGCTATGTGTTTAACAGACACATGAATAAAGGCACAGTTTTTAAAATTATTTGTTTATCTCTCTAAGGCTTGGGTAACTGATTAGCATATCACTCTTTAGAGATCATGCATGAGGGTCAGGGAGAGGGAAGACATAGGTGGGGTCTCTGCGGTTCGAAGCTTCAAATCTAGAGGTCATTCTAGAGGTGAGAAGAAAGCTGGGCCATAAGAGGCTTTCCAGGCCCTCTGGAAAATGTTTGGACATGGGACAATGTAAGGACATGGGTTTACTTTCCTGCTGTCATTGTAGCTACCAGTGTCCACAGAGGAAATTGTAAATATTAGGGTGTTGCTGTCCATGGTGCCAGATGCAGGGGGTGGGGGAGGGAGGGCAAAAATGTTCATTGAGGAACATTTATCTTTTATCCTCTTTACTCTTTTTGTTTCATTTATTTTACTCTTTTTGTTTCATTCCGTCTACAAGAATATCTCCTCAGTTATGGCCTGTATACATTAAAAGCTTTAGTTGTGTCTAACTAAAATGTGACCCAAATTACTGATGTTCCAGGCATCACTGTTGTGCCACTTCCTAGGAAGCCATTAGGAATTCACTTCTAGTGGAAGCTCTTTTTGTTATTGCTCTGAAGGTTTCCTTTCATCTATTCTATCCTGTTCCCTATTTTTAATTGTATTTTACTTAACTACAGTAACCAACATGCCAACGGGGCTTAATCCCTCCGCATTCATTTAGAGACCAATTCCATGTATCTTCCACTTCTCCCTGTGAAGTGAGCTTATTATCTGAGTTTGGATGTTCCTCTCTAAATGGTCCCCAGATTGACTGCACCGTTCTGGCAATGGGATGCAGAGAATTAGGCAGATCGCTCATCCAAGCCTAGGAGACCGTCTGAAGTGTTGTGAGCATCTGCATAGACGAGTTGCAGTTGAAGCTCAGATTCGCATCAATATTGTTGGTTCCCATTGCCTGTGATTCTCATATGTCACCCTGTAAGCCCCATGGCTGATTTTGCACTAGAGCTGCCATCTAAGTGATGAAAATGTGTTATAAGGAATGTCTTATGGTGACGGACTGAGATCTGGAGCCAGACATATTTTAAGGGATTTTTTGGTCACCTCATACTAGAGCTACATACTAGAATGTCTGTCAACACATTTAGTCTTAATTAAGTGATAGACATGGTGCAAAATTATAGGAGAGGTTTCCACATAACTATCGGAATTGCCTGGAGGCAATATACTGATTCCTGGACCCCACTCCAGACTTCTGAATCGGCTCACAAATTTGACTTGTGTCTCTAAAGAGCTGTCGTATAAGGGTAACAATTTGAATGTAAACCTGAAATTATACTGATATAGTAAAGATAATGGCGTCCTTAATTGCACATCTAATATGTTTCTAAACCTGGACAATTATAAGAATCTTCTAAGGAGCCTTAAAAATTTGCAAATTTCAAAGCCACACCAGAATGGCTTATATAAAATAAAAGCAGCAATGAAGTGTTTTTATTCTGAAGATTCCATAAGTAGGCATTGGCATTTATAATGTGTTTTGTACACTGTTCTACTCGATTCTCCTAGCAATCCATAATTGTAATTCTGCTTTATGCATAAGAAAACCAAGTATTGTTACAAAAACTTTTATTTTGAGAATGATCTTGATTATTCTTTTGGCCATGGTATTCATTGCTTTCTTATTTCCTCACAGTAATGTTATGACGTTGGCTTGATTTTTCTCATATCCATTGTTAAGTGGTTCTAATATATCTGCATAAATTATTTCTTTGTACTCTAAGATCTTCTGTTACTGCAATATTTAAAGATATAAACACAAACTCTCCGGAAATATAACTGTGTATTTGAGACTTAGAAGTATAAATGAAACACAAGGGGACATTCTAAGATTCCAATTAACTTGTTTTTGGGGAGCTTTTGTACATTTCTCATGAAAATATTCCTTTGTAACATGACATGTAGCAGAACTTAGTTAAGCTTTTATGAAACACCCACTCTTTGCACAGTTTATCACTTAAAAAGTATCAGATAGGCAGAGTCATCCAACATTTATTGAATGTGCACTGTGTCTGGTACTTTACATGGACTGTCCCCCCTGACCTTCATGAGAGCCCCAGGAAGTGAGTGATGTTGTCATCTTCATTTTATAGATGAGGAACCAGAGGTCCAGAGCAGTTAAGTGTTGCCCAAAGTTGCTCAGTTAGAGGTAGCAGAGCTCCTATTTTAAAGCCAGGCAGTGCAGCCCCACAGCCCATTGACTTCACCACTGTGCGCTATGCGTCACATGTAACATACTCTGGAATCATGAGAAAGAGTGAACAATTGGTAGTTTTGTTTATAGAGTAGAACTGCATCATGAGAGCACAGAGAATGCCTTTAGTTAAATTATTCTCATTGATCGGCAGTTGATTCCACTGGGACAGTCTCATGCGTCCACAGTTGGCATCCATGCCTTTAAAGCCTGGGGCATAGAGGACAGTGGTCAAGCATATGGGTTCTTGAGGCAGATTATGGGATTTAAATATCCCAGACTGCCCAGGCTTGCCATCTGCTAGATGCGTGACCTTTGGGCATATTTCTTAGCCTCTGTGCCTCAGTTTCTCATGTGTAAGAATGTGCCAACATGAGAGAGTTATTGGGAGAATGATGGGTTAATAGACCATCGAGACTTAGGACAGTCTCTGGAACAAAGGGACCATTTAGTGTTAGACTTTATTGCTATATTAAAGGTTTGCTTTGAGGATAGTGTTATGACTGAATTGTGTCTCTCCTAAATTTACCTATTGAAGTTCTAACTAACCTCCAGTACACCTCAGAATGTGACTGTATTTGGAAACAGGTCCAGTAAAGGGGAAATTAAGATCAAATGAGGTCATATGGAAGGATTCTAACCCAATGAGACTGATGTTTTCCTAAGAAGCAGGAGAGACACAGAGATGAACACATGCAGAAAAAGACCTTGTGAGGACACAGGGAGGAGGAGGCTGTCTGCAAGCCAAGGAGAGAGACCTCAGGCAAAACCAAACCTGCCAATACTTTGGTCTTGGACTTCTAGCCTCCAGAACTGTGAGGAAATAAATTTCTGGTTTTTTTCAGCCACCAAGTCTCTGGTATATTATTATAGCAGCCCTCATACACTAATACAGCATCATAAATGGCAGTTTCAGAAACATTTTGGCTGTTATATTACGACTGGAGTAATGACAGGCAAGGCACTTCTTCCCTCCCAGTGATGCATCTCTGAAGCTTGATGTAGCTGTTGTTTTTCTAGAACTTCCACATCCTGTCTCATTTGGACATGATAGAACATTGTCAATAGCGAGCTGGCATCCATATCCCCAGAAAGGGACATGGAACAGTGAGCCCCAGGAAGAGTTATTGTTGGGGTGGAACACCTGGGCAGTTTGCCTTAATTTCTAGGTCAGTCTCTCCCCGACTATATTCAATGCTGTACTCTAGGTATTAAGGCAAAAGTTGAAAAGATTTTGTATAATTCCCCTAATGTATCTCATAAGTCAAGTCTCCTCATACACAATGAAAGGGGGAAAAATTGGAATGGCTCTTCAAGGGTCACAAACTCAATTGCCTAACGGCAATAAAGCATATCTTCAAATTGTATGCAGCCTGCATGGTGGGATGAGTTGAATGGTTCTAACTAGGCAGTTCCATCCCCTTGTACACATGCTGGGTTAGCTTTTCCAAAAGACCAGAATAGAGGTCTGTATAAACTCAAGGCTTAAGGGAAATACATGGAAAAATAGTACATATAATACTAACGAGCTTTCTAATTTTGTTTTGGCGAAAGGTAGAAAGTATATTTTATTTGGTCTTCATATCATACCTATACCTGGAGTTGATGACTCAGGGATAATTGGAAATTGGGTCGTGAAGCTTGGATAAAATTGTGAAAACTGAGATGTTTTCTTTGATATCCACTTCCCTCCCATGTACCAGCTCCTAATGCCATCCGTCCAGGAATAAGATTTCAGAATCTTCTCTGAGTTCCTATCTTATATCTTTTGCCTTCATGTGTACCAAAAAATATTAAAAACGGAGAATTTTTTTGAAATCAGTGCTGGGTTCTTAAGGCAGCCCCTGTTTACTATAAAGATCTCAAATCAAGAAAACAAAAAACGGAAATTTTAGAGACCCTGCTACTGTTACCTTTGAAAAAGTCTTGTCTTCCATTTCATGCACCTGAACTTGTGGTAGGGCGAGCTCCATTTCCTGGTGAACCAAGAATGCCTGTAGTGTTGCGCAGACTACTGTTGGCTTTGATCATAAGTGGATTCTGATATTACCTATCATTAGTCATCTGCTAATCAAGGTGCTGATTATTGCTTCATTAAGTCTCATCTCCCTGACAACTTAATTTTCGTCTGAGCTTCAAATATAAGAAAGCAGTAGCATGGCTTTCAAGATTGAGTTGACCTGTCTGAACTCTGAGAAGTTGAGCCAATTTTAATTTAATATGTGACTTGGCCTTTTCAAGAGAAAAAATGTCAGTATCGAGCAAAAATAATAATGGAACTACAGGACCTTCTGTCGGCGCAGGATCGCAGATGAGATGACTGTGCTTTTCTTTGTGAAATCACCACTTTGTGAAGTTACATCTCCTCAGATCGAGTCTCATATGTCTATTAGTACTGTTGGCTTTCTCCTTGAGCCCCTTTCCTAACGTCCGCTCACAGTTAGTTTCTGAGTTACAGGGGCAAGTTAATGAAAAAAATCGTCTGTATTGTATATGTTGTTTTTTTTCCCTCCTGTCTATGTTTTTCTTTTTATAACAAAAATGATCTATAAATATAAATTATTACTACATTTACTACATTTTAACATGCCAATTCAACAACCTATTGCTTGTTTAATAAGCATCGATTACTTATTGCCTTAAAGTGATTTGCTAGCTCTGTATAACCTTATGAATAAAATCCATTGGATTTGATTTTGCAAGACAGGGCTGCAGTGTCATGAGCGTAGCAGTGTGTGAGCATGGTGCCCCTGAATTTGTAGTGGTTGCTGCCCTGAGCTTAGTGTTTTAGAAAGTATTGATTCATTTTATGGATGGTGTTTACAATTCAGTCAAATTAATGCCTCAACTATGGCTTCTTTCTTCTGGGCAGCAGTGACTGATCTAACAAGAGTATACCTTCTTTATTAGGCCCTAAAGTCGTGGGCATAAAGTATTTATTAACACTAGCATATTTTGATGCATCAGAATTTAGTGTATCTAAATAATAAACAACTGGATTCATTAATTTTCACACATAATTTATTGCAGCCCTGTGTGTATGCCCAATGCTAGAGGTTTACCAGAGCTTTTCTGTGTGTCACAATCTATGGTAGCTCTTCTTACCAGCCAACTGGCTCACCTTGGAGAAAATCTTCTACTCTTCTCTGCTCTTACCAGAATGCAATAGGAAACCTTGATGAGGTTGCATTTAGAGCCAGTCCTTTGACACTACATAGATTAAATCTCTAAAGGTTGAATCACAGACATGTCTGGGTGCTGTCCAGGGTCCTCAAAGGAGCTGTCCTGAGCTCAGTAAGTTTGGGAACCAACAAATGAGAGATGTCCTGAGGCCAGCAAGTCTGGGAACCAACAAATGAGCAATGTTCTGAGCCCAGCAAGTCTGGGAACTGCACCCCTTTGCCCCACCCCACCCTCACCTTTGCCCCAAGATACATACACTCATCATCATCATCTTCATCATCTTTTTCATCATCAATAATTAAGGAGTTGGTACTACTGAGAACCAACCTGCTGTAAAAGAATCTGGAAACATTTAATTAGGTATGTAATGTGATTTGTTTGGGTTCAGCAACAAAGACACCTGAATCCTCCCGTGATGATGTACCTTCTGCATTCTTTCTCTGACTATTTAGTTAGATTTTTTAAATTTCACCCCAATCCTTGGTGGGGATATCATGAGCAGTCCTCAGGAGGATAAGAAGAAAACATCAGCTTTGAGATACCACTCAGCAAAGGAATAACGGGAATTTTTGACTGGAGGCAGTGCTTCTCGGACCTTCATAAGGTTTAAAACCATGTGTACGTTTTTGCATGCCTGTTAATTTTTGATATCTCCATGATGAAACCCAACACGACTCTGGCTTGTTCTCCAGGATAGCTGGAAAGCAGGGAAGTAGGGAGACTGCTTTCTTCTCACTAGCTCTGCAAGAATGTGACACCCAAGGGAGGGAGCAGGTGGGAGTAGTTTTAATTAGGAGAGGAAAGCAGGCCTACTCCCCCGGGCTGTGTGGGAAGAAAGGGGCCTGGGGGACCATCTGGGCTGGAGAAGTAGTAGCTCCTGACATTGATAAATGATTCAGTTGAAAAGAAATAAACAAAGAACCTCTAACACCAGAGTAACATGATTATACTGTATGCCAGGGCAAGGGATTCTGTAGGTGGTGAATCCTTGGATCTTGACAAAGAGGAATATGAGTTGGGAATCAGACAACTGAATTATAATACACTCATTTGCTGTTATGTGGCTCTAAGCTCTGAGAATAGTGTGACCATGACTCAGAATAATAATTTTATCTCACCTTGTAGAGGTAAGAAGGGAGAAAACATGCATATAGTCTCAAGGATGTGAAATTTTGAGTCTCTTTCTCACACGCACATGTGTAATATTCAAGGCTGCATTACCAAAGTGGTAATTTTCAGAAGAATTCGGAACAAACTTCAGTGAAATAGCAGTGCTATAAGAATTTATTTCAAACATAAAACGTCTTATAACTCACATAGAATAATGGTGTTAAAACTTTATTGTGCAATAGGTTTTGTGCAGGACTACTCTGTGGCATATTCTAGGAGGTGAACATTTCTCTCGAGAGTCTCTTACTTTTTTGGACTCAGATAAATATAAGTGCAATTTAATATGGTTATTACCAAATGATTTATGAACCTTCATGCTCAGGGGGAAAATTATGAATTTTAATAATTAGAAAAAAAGAAAGTTATTTTACTCCTCACCTAAGGATATGTTTTTATTGATTGTAGAGAAAGGGAAGGAGAGAGAGAGAGAAAGAGAGAAACATCAATGTGATAGAGACATTGATTGGTCCACGCCCCCCCCACCCCCCGCCCCGTACATACCCCAACTGGGGATCAAACCCTCAACCTAGGTATTTGCCCTGATCTGGAATCCAACCAACAACCTTTTTTTTTGGTGTACAGGGATGCTCTAACCAAAAGAACCATCAGGCCAGGGCAGGAAGAAGGTTATTTAAATGAACTTAATTTTATCTACTTAAATTGCACTCATCTGTTGAAGCCATTATTGCACAATTTGAACTTTCTTCCACTCTTATAGCTAAAAAAATCTCTTCTTGGGATTCTTATTTAATTTAAAAAATGGTTATTGTTTCTTTGGGCTGGATGAATCATTCTCTTTCTTGTTCTGAAAGAAAAACCAATGGCTTAATTGTGGGCATAATTTGACATGCTTTATTCCTTCAATAGTTAGGAGAAGAATACCCTTCTCCACTACTCCTTTGCTATTTCCAGATATTCTGGACAATTGTGGTGACTTATGGCCATACCATAGTTGGCTTTGTATTACTTTCTGAGGGGAAAACATCCTTTAGGGTGAGAAGTGAGCCCTGTCTTAGCTCAGGGCCTCTCAAATTTTTCAGGGATGGCCCATGGGCAGTGGTAGAGCAGAGGCCCTACAGCAGACAGCAGAAAGCAGGAGATGTCTGGGAAGTTCTGTTTTTCATCTCTATGCAGTTTTTCTTTCTACATCACAACAGGTGGCACAGTGGTTATAAAATAACGGTTTCTCCCCATTTGCTCCCCTTCAGCCTCAATAAATCGTTGTTCCAGAGAGATTCTGTAGGTTTATTTTGTGGCTGCATGTGCCCTAGGCAAGCCATTTAGTACCCCCAAGGTCTACACTTAACCACTTAGAGAAATGTGGCCTTAGCAGCGGTTCTCAACCTGTGGGTTGCGAACATCGGAAAACACAGATAGCATATCAGATATTTACATGACGATTCATAACAGTAGCAAAATTACAGTTATGAAGTAGCAACAAAAATAATTTTATGGTTGGGGGTCACCACCACATGAGGAACTGTATTAAAGGGTGGCGGCATGAGGAAGGTTGAGAACCACTGCCTTAAGGGATCCCAACCCTATTTAAATCCCAATTGTACCTTTTAGGGCTTTAGGCTTCCAGTTGGTCTGGATCTGTCCAGGTAAATCACATATCTAATTACAGATACTAAATCTCTAAATTATTTGCCGTCTGTTGTGACAAATGGTTCTGGGTCTTGCTGTCCTCTCTCCGAACCATTCTTCCTCTTTCCATCACTTGACCAGCACTAGAGCTTCAATTTCCTAAGCCATCCACTTTCTCTTTGATCTTCCCAATTTGATTTCCTTTCTGAAATGTTTCTGTAAATGCCTTTAGTGCTCTTCTGCTCACTCATTCCACTGGCTTTTTCCTTCTGTTAGATTTCAACCTCCATCTTTCAGCGTTTCCACTGTTGATGGCGAACCATTATATCAGGTTGTTTGGGTAGGTTATGGTGTAGTAGCAATACCTCTGTGGCTTTGAACAACAGATGTTTATTTCTCACTTAAGAAAATGTGAAGGGTAGATGCGCCTCATGCTGCCTGTGCTCTCTGACCCATGATGGAGAAGTAACCCCTCTCTGGAATAGCCCGGGGCTCTCGGTAGGCAAAGAGGTGGTAAGACTATGATGCTCAGAGGCCGCACCCCACTTCCCCTCACATGGCAAGTCCCACAGCCAAGTTTGATATTAGTGGGGAAGAATGTAGAATCCTCCCCCAAAACAGATCTGGAAGAAAGATGCAGTGTAGATGTGACAAGAATAAAGTATCCCAGAGCCATTGCTTTTCAAAATTTCATGTATTCAGAATCTAGCACAGTGCCCGTCATATCATAGATAGTAGCAGAAAGACCTGTTTCTTTATTCCCCAAATTCTGACTTTTTGTAGTGATGTTGCAGACCTTGGCCTGACTCTTTCATTATCTTTACAAGTGTTTATCATCAGCATTTTCTCTTTATTCTCCTCATCCTTTCTCTACTACAGTTTCCCACTACACTTTGATGTTTTGGAAAACCAACCTGGGTTGTTGTTATTATTATTATTGTCTAGCTCAGTGATGGCGAACCTTTTGAGCTCGGCGTGTCAGCATTTTGAAAAACCCTAACTTAACTCTGGTGTTGTGTCACATATAGAAAATTTTTTGATATTTGCAACCATAGTAAAACAACGACATATTTTTGATATTTATTTTATATATTTAAATGCCATTTAACAAAGAAAAATCAACCAAAAAATGAGTTCGTGTGTCATAGGTTCGCCATCACTGGGGTAGCTCATGGCAATTTGCCTCACACTACATTTCTAAATGGCTCAGCAAGACAAGGGAAATCTAGAGTTTTTATTTTAAACCATGTTTAGAGATGAGAAAGGGAGTCAGTTGTTTAGAACTTTGATGATTACTGCTTTAGCATCCTGAATAGAACCATTCTGGTTGAAGTCCATTATGTGCTAGCAAATGAATTAAGCCTAAGCTTTTATCTGGTAGTACTTGGATTTACAGAGCTGACAGAAATAGCTAGAGCTTAATGCAGAAAAAGGAAACCTCACCTGAGCTTTACATATATTTCATAAAAATAATGTCACTATATCTGTACTATATTAGGAAAATATACTTATATAGAATCCCTTTGGGGGACCAGCATAATATTAAACCAGGCATGTGGAACCTTTATTCTGCCAAGGGCCATTTGGATATTTATAACATCATTTGCAGGTCATACAAAATTACCAATTTAAAAATTAGCCTGCTATATTTGGTCAAACATTTAATTAACTCATCTCTAATGCCTTGGCAGGGCCAGACCAAGTGATTTTGTGGGCCTTATGTGGCCTGTGGACGTTCCCCTGTCTTAAACACTTCTTTTCAGAGTTTCTTTGTATGCATCACTACCTTTAAATTTGATGAATATTTTTCTTTGCTTTGTCCTCTAAACATTTTGCATGGCTGTTGCAGAGCTAAATATAATCTACTGTGTAGTTTTCTATTTAGATATTTTAATTCCCCTACTAGATTATAATTCACTGAAGGAAGTAGGTATTTTCCCTTCATCCCTCCCTGCTTCTTGGTAAATACTAACAAATAATTGTTTATTTATTTATGACTATTAGAGTTGCTATGTTATTAACTATATTATTAACGATCAAGTTAGAGTTATAATATAGATGCTATATTATTAATTATCAAAGTGGAGTCATTCAGTATGCTAGCTCTCTGCAATTTTGTTAAATAATTATGCAATTAAAGTACATATACTTTTATATTTTCAGGTGTAGTGAAAGCACACACTGTGGATGCCAGACATATGCCCCAGCACCTACCTTTTCTGAGCCCACTAGATCTAGTTGCAACTGCCAGCAAGGGAAACTTTTTGCCTGAGGATTTTTTCTGGTAACTGGAGACCTCTCTGCCCTTGTGTGGACATATTGGGGGAATCATGTCCCAGGAGCAGTTCTCAACCAGTGACTGTCAGGAGCTGATGGATGAATGCCTAAGCTTCTTTGCCCCTCACTGAGGATATCTATAGGGTTTGACACTGTCTCCCAGAATTCCCCAGAGGGACAAAGAACCACCGGGGTAACTTGCTTGATAATGCACCTGTGATGGCTCTCGCTCTTCCCCTCTTCACTTCTCCATGCCCCTGTTGGCATTTCCTGGGTTACCTCCATATTCAACTACTTGCAATCTAATCCTAATCTCAGAGTCTCAGAATTTCTAAGGGTAATCCAAAACAAAACTAAGATTCATATGTCAAAATTTACATTTTACCAATTTCTCTATTCTGATTATGTCCAAAAGAAATATAATGCAAACCACATACGTAATTTAAATTCTTCTAGTGTTCACATTTTAAAAAGTGAACAGAAACAGGTGAAATTAATTTTAATACCCCAATTGTTTAACTCCGTGTATCCAAAATATTGATTTAACACACAATTAATATAAAATATATTAATGACTTTTTTGTATAAAGTCCCTAAAATCAGGTGTGGATTTTACACTTATAATGCATCTCCGTTCAGACTAGTCATGTTGCAAGCACTGAACAGCCACATGTAGCTAGTGGCTACCATATTGGACAGTGGTGATCAATTTCCAACTGTCATAACCATGTGTCAAAACTTAGAGACTTGCTAGCTCTTGAATATGTAAGAACCTTATGGTGGGCCACAGTTTCCATTCTTAGAAAAATTGTGCTTGCTTTGCCCTTTTCTTTTAAACTGAATAAAATACCTGTAAATATCTAGACTTAATAGGCATCTTGTTTAATCTGTGTCCACATATTTTTAATATGGTTTTATTGAGTTTAAGAGAGAGAAAGGAAGGGAGAGGGATAGAGAGATAGAGACATCTATGAGAGAGAAACATCATCCATTGGCTGCCTCATGCCCCCTACTGGGGATCGAGCCTGCAACTCTGGCATGTGCAATGGAACCAGAGACCTCTTCATTCCTGGGTTGACGCTCAACCCCTGGGCCACAGCAGCTGGGCTCTACATATTTATGTTCCTTCAAGAATGAGCCTCTGGCAATAATAATTCCGACACTTACTGCTTTGTACATGTTCCAATGCAGCGTACAGACAAACTACTCAGCATCTCTTTGTGTGTTTTTCAGGCCGAGGGTACCAGACTTCAGCGGGAACTCCGAGGGTACTTAGCAGCTATCAAAGGTAACGTGTGTGCGTTGTTTACAGAATGCTACAAGCACAGGTTGTTCTTGGAATTCACGAGTGACAAGACTGAGTGTTAATTACACCACCATTTGGCTTTCTGGCAAGATGGCACTTGATCACAGGTGTTCCAATCCACCCACTCCCAAATCCCCACTGGAGTGATCATCAGAATATACAAAGAAAAACAATACAGGGTGTCCCCTAAAATGTACACACACTTTCACAGCTGATAGCTTAATTCTGAAACTGCAATGTATTTTAAGAAACGCTGCCTTTATAATTATTCAAAGTGTGTGTATACATATTTGGGGACACTCTATATGCCTGCCCTGATGCTGGAAACTAGAAATAAGTGCCTCCCACATGCAAGAGATTTCTAGGAAGAGTTGTGAGAGCAAGCTCGAGAGCTTGTTTAAGAAAAGCTGCATTTGGTTTAAACCCTGAGCGAGAGCATGTCCCAGGATAGTGGTCGGCAAACCGGATCGAAAGCCACATGTGGCTCTTTGGCCCCTTGAGTGTGGCTCTTCCACAAAATACCACATGTGGGCGCGCACGTACAGTGTGATTGAAACTTCGTGGCCCATGTGCAGAAGTCGGTATTTTGTGGAAGAGCCACACTGAAGGGGCCAAAGAGCCTCATGTGGCTCGCCAGCCGTGGTTTGCCGACCACGGCTCTAGGGTGTCAGTGAGAGTCCCAGGAGAACACTCACAGAGTCACACTTCAGCCCTCTAGTTCAGCGGTCACCAAGCTTTCAGACCTCACGGACCACCAGTGGTCCATGGACCACCAGTTGGCGACTGCTGCTCTAGTTGAAAGGGGCAAGAATCGTGGCAGAGACAGGGGTGGAGAATTATCAGGAATCACAGCCCTGGACTGTCTGTGATTAGTGGAGACCAGCCACACCTGTACCCCTGCCACTGTATGGAGAGAGAGGGGCGCTGGCATTGGTTTCTGCTTCAGCCATAAGAAGCAAAGAAATGAGGCCAGTGGTGGAGGGAGGAGAGAGCATTAGGGATGAGGGTTCCATTGCTTCCTGCCATGTGTTATCCAGCTCCCAGCACGGGGTCAGATCCTAGTGTACCCACGGGTGTGATAGATCACAAGGAACATTTTGAGATTAGTGGGGAGAGAATGGATTGTCTCACAAGGGGTCTTGGATAAACTGGCTAAACACTCAGAAAAAAGTGAGGTTCCCATCCTCATACTCTACTCCCTTCTTTTTAACTCCAAATATAGTTAAAATGTAAATACATGTACAAAGAGGTATTCTAAAATAATAAAATAAGATGAAATAAAATAGACTTAGTCTCTAATCTTGGGTGACAAGGTCTTTACCATGGTAACCCAAAGACAAAAAACATAAAGGAAAAGACTGAGAAATTTAACCTTATAAGTATATAAAACTGATATATGTATGTTTAAAAATTATTTAGGCAACACACTTAATGAAAATGAACCAAAATATAAGGAGCTCAGTAAGTAAACTAAATGATGATGAGTTGAAAGAATTATAGATGTATAAATAAAACCAAAAGGAAGGTGATTTTATTTTTCTTCCTAATGTTTAAAGACACTAAATAGAAATGAAAACATAATACCTGGCATCAGCGAAGTTGTAGGGAGCAGACCCCTTTCAAGAGAGCAGTTTGGCAAAAGTCTTTTTTTTAAAAATTAATCCTCACCCAAGGATATTTTTTCCATTGATTTTTAGAGAGAGTGGAAGGGAGGGAGGAAGAGGGGGCAGAGAGAGGGAGGGAGAGACAGAGAGAGAGACATCAACATCAACTTGGGAGAGACACACTGACTGGTTGCCCGCACACGCTGGGTATCAAACCTGCAAGCCAGGTAATGCCCTTGACTGGGAATTGAACCTGCAGCCCTTGTGTGCATGGCATGATGCTTCAACTAACTGAGCCCCCGGCCAAGGCGGACATTAGTCTTGGTTTTCATTTGCAAAGAAGTAAAGCTCAGAGAATTTTACTCCCACAAACTTCCAAACTTCATGATTAACTGCACTAAAGAATTAGCCTCAACTATTATTATTAGAATAGTCCAGTCAGAAAATAGGAGGCACTCTATGAATTTCTTTAATTATTGGTTTAGGATTAGTTAGATAATATTTCAAACACAGAATTTTCTTTCTGTTAGCTGGTTTTATAAAAGGTGGAAACATTTGTTGATTGAGCGAATTGGATCTCTTCCTCAACATGTATATATTTTGGTCTAGTTTACCACTTTGTGGAGAATGCTGTTTAAGAAGACTGGCAGAATTCTTTTCCTTAACGGGGTCTAGAAGGAAAGTCCCTTAGTGAAGGGTGAGCTCAGAGAGACACTGGGCGGATCATCAAAGCAGCCTTTCACCCCGCTGCTAATGGCCACGGCTCCAAAAGAGGGAGAAAGGACTTCCCTGTCCCCCCACTCCCCCACCCCCCACCTGCCATCGCCTCTCACTGACTGGATGATGTTAACAAATGGTACTCCACAAAAGAAACTCAGGTGTACATTACTTTGACCAAGATTGGCTAAAACGAATTTTTACACAGGTTACTACAGAGTTTATCAGAACCCTTAACATATCAATGCAATTGCCAGAGGGCCTAATGGAGTAGGAGGCATTTCCCAGTTATTTGACTGTGGGATACTTTTTTCTTTTCAAAATCTTACAGTTAGAATTTCTTGGAGCACATTGTGGGGTTTGGGGAACACGCTGAAAGATGAGGGTTATATGATAAGTAGATCACAATTTGCATTTTCAAAGTGCTTTCATGGCCAATTTTTCTGTTTTCACAGAAAGAAATCTAGCCACCTAATACTGCAGGCAGGATTAGAGAGGAACGAGATCGGGCCCTGGAGAGGTTATAAGATATACATACCATCAGGTTATAAGATATTCCAAAGGAACCATCGTGGGAAAACCACCGAGTCTCTCATCTGTAAAGTCCTCCACTTGCTCTTAGAAGCCCCCAAATCTCTACCACTGGGATTCTGTGAAATTGGGCTAAGCTCTACTCATCATCACTTATCTTAGGCCCATTCTTGGGCTTTTTAAGGTAGATCTTATGCTCTCATTCATTTTAGCAGCAGCCATCACATTGAGCCTCAGTTATGGGCCTGACACCTTTTTAGAGGATGGAGATGAGAGATGAACAAGACACAGCCTGCTGTTGGGGAACCTGCAGGAGAGATGGGGAGAAAGTTGAATAAACAAAAAGGCAGATGTGCATCATAATACGCATTTCAACAGAAGTAAGCATTGTGTGCTGTTCTGTGAAAAGGCTGCGTGTGCCAAGTGGCACCCAGACGCTGAAGGAGCCAAGAGACCCAAGAACCAGGCAGACAAGTCCAGCTTGTCGATTTAGAGAATTTGATAGGGAACTTACTTACTGAAATGGGTCCTGGGTGGTGGCAGGACATTCCTATTCTACAACTTTCTTCTTCTCTAGACCACCCTCTTATTCTGCCTTGAGGTGGGGCTAGGTACTAGGAAAGGAGTGTGTGGGGTTAGGGTGAACTAATGAGGGAGATAACAACGAGGCTCCTTGCCCCAGAGGAAGGAGTAATGGAAATTCTGTGACTAGCCCGAAACCATGGTACATATTCCAGAGTCTACTCAGGGGTCAAAGGTTAGGGCACATTCCCTCAACAATTAAGCTGGTGTATTAGATTCAAGATGGACTCAGTTTTTCAAAATGGAGTCAGCTCTGTCCACATATGTGCCATCACAACAGAGGGCAGAGCCCCACTCTACTACGTGAGGGACAGGATGCCAGGTCAGGAATTGTCTTTCCTAGGAACTTACACTTGAGTGGACCAAGAAAGAGAACATACCCGGTCATCAGGTTGTAAGATATACCAGAGAAAGAGGTTGGTACTGGAAGGAGCATCATGTACAAAAGCTCCGGAAGCAGGAAGGACCAGGGGCTCTTTAGGGAACAAGTAGATTAGTGAGGGGCAAGCAGGAAACAGCTGCATGAGACGTGGAAACGTAG
Source organism: Myotis davidii (assembly GCF_000327345.1). NCBI lineage: Eukaryota > Metazoa > Chordata > Mammalia > Chiroptera > Vespertilionidae > Myotis > Myotis davidii. The sequence continues at coordinate 728,235 of NW_006297890.1, forward strand.
GCAGCATATGTAGAAAGAGGTGCTCGTATGTTACATTATATTGGGAGTTTATTCTGCCAGTGGGAGGGAAGAGTGTCATTACATTATTACAGGCAAGGGAATGAGTGATGTGATCAGATTAGCATTTTAGAAAAATAATTGTTGTGGTTGTTTGGAATTCAGGCTAGAGGAAATGAAACTCCAAGGAAACATAGAATTCTAACACAATAAGAATAATAGCCAACATTTATTGAGCTCTTATGTGTGAGGCACTGACATAAGCTTTAACTGTTTAACTTCATGTGATTCTCACTGCAACCTGTGGCAAGTCCTATTATTGCTCAGTAATGTATGCTTTGGAAAAACGAGATTTAGGGTAGCTAGGTAATTTGCCTAAGATCGCACAGATGGTGTATGATGGAACCAAGATTTTAATAAAGGCCGATTGATTGCAAATAATAATCTTAATTACCATGCCATACTGCCTCCAAAAGTAGTTTTTATGAAGGCTGGCATTTGACTGTTTGCAGTGTGTTAGGTACTTGCTCAACTGTTTGCGTGGATTATTTTATCTCATCTAAGTAAGAGATGATGGGTGCCTTTTGAGGGCTGTGGCAGTGGGCCTGGAAGGAAGGGACTTCATCTGAGAATCAGGCAGAACTGGCTTGTCTCGCCGACAAGTTCAGTAGGAGGATGAAAGGAAGAGGTCCTCCATGTTTCTAACTGGGAACACTGGGCAATATTCATGAGGATGGGGAAGAGGAGGAGGAGCAGGTTTTGACAGGGAAGTTAGAGGTACTGGTACGACATCCAAGCGGGGATCTGAAGTGAGGACTCACTGGCATATGGGGAGGGGAGGAGGACAGACACAGGGATAATGAACACATAACATCTGTCTCTAAGTCAGCGGTTCTCAACCTGAGGGTCGCGACCCCTTTGGGGGTCGAACGACCCTTTCACGGGGTTCGCCTAAGACCATGGGAAAACACATCTATAATTACATATTGTTTTTGTGATTAATCACTCTGCTTTAAATATGTTCAGTTTGTAACAATGAAAATACATCCTGCATATCAGATATTTACATTACAATTCATAACAGTAGCAAAATTACAGTTATGAAGTAGCAACGAAAATAATTTTATGGTTGGGGGTCACCACAACATGAGGAACTGTATTAAAGGGTCGCGGCATTAGGAAGGTTGAGAACCACTGCTCTAAACACTTCCTTTTACGTGAAGCAACCCCTGTCATCTTAAACAACTCTTTTCTAAACAATGGGTAAAACTTACAATATTTCAGATATTCTATTGGTGGTTTATAGCTGTTGTTGGTTATCGTTTTAATTGATATTGTTTTTAACTAAAACATATACCCTTAGGCAGCTTAAGCAAAGAGGATTCAGGTAGCAGTGTAATCTATGCAACATATCTTTGATGATAAAGAGAGACACAGATTTGGTTGCAAATATAAATAGAGATTGTTACAATAAATGCCTTGGAGAAAGTCCAAAATTCTGAAGAGAGGGAAGTGGTCCTTATCTAATAGTAAAACAGAATTCTTCTACGAAAATCACAAATCTTTTAAGAAAATGTTAGCTATTAGATATTATTAAATGTCACATAGCGTCTATTCTGCTTTAATGTCACCAAATGGGATTAAAGGAAACAGGTTTTAGCTTTTTTCCTCTTATATCTGTCAGCAGAGTGAATTCCGAGTCCCTGAAATCTCCCTGTCAGTCTCTATGCTCCTTAAGAGCAAGGCGTGTGTCTTGTTCACTTGCACATCCTTCCAGTACTTTGTATAGAATGTTCTAGAAACAATTTCTATGTCAAAACAGATTCTTTCCAAATTGTCCATCATACTGAGCCACACAGCCATTAGTGGTTATTTTTGGCTGCTAGACATATTTACTGCAACATTTTGCTTTTAACCTCAATGAGTAAGGTCATATGAATTTTATTTTAAGCTTACATTCGCAGTTTTATTTTTACCACAAAGGTTATTTGTCCTGTGATACCATTATTCCCTTTTCTTCCTACTAAGGCATTAATAACCTATCTAAACAGCTATTTGTAAGGAAAAAACTTCAGAAGACTTGCACATGGAAGGGAGTCATCCAGTGACTAATGTGGTCTGAATTGCAGGGGTACGTTGTTAGTGCAGACTCTTGTACTTAGGGGGGTGCGATGGTGGAAACCTGAGATCATGGTGCTGCCACCTCACAATGACCACACGTACAAGAGAGAGCACCTCACGCGCTGGGGACCCATGCAGCTGTTGGCATGATGTTTGGCTTTCCGCACACCTTCAAGACTCTCGTTCCATCGGAGTCCGCAGGAACTGGGGTCATCACTGTTTTTCCCACCTTGCCTGCCTGGGCTTCCTCTCGTGTTAAGGTGTTTCCGCCTGTGGTAAAGGGCTCCTTCGACATGCTCAGTGATGTGCTTCATGGAGCGAGGCCTGGCCCTGGGTCACATTCCAACCAGTAATGTGCAAAGACCAAATCGGAATCACCTTTTCAGGGGGAGGGAAGTGGGGGTGTTCTGCGCCTGGAGAGCGAAAAAGCACTAGGAACTACCAATCACATACTGACTTTTATACATCCTATGCAAGGACATACTTCTGTCATTTCAGACATCTTCTTCTGTTTTGTTTTTCCTGTCACGACTGAACCCAGAATGGACTCCCCAAAATCCAGCCAGCATGGGGCTGAGTCTAGACGGCTGCAGCTTTGTTTAACAAAAACTTTTCTATCTTTGATTCACTGGCATTGAGTTATGAGATGTGTTTTTGCTTCCGATGACAGCACTCTGTTGTCCTCTGCTCTCCCTCTGTCCAGCCCCTTTTCCTCTCCCCTCATGACAAAGGCCAAGAAGCCATCAGCCCGGTAACCCCTTCCCGCTGGTGCTGGAGAGGCACTTCTCCAAGTCTGCAGCCAATGATTGCCCCTTATTTGTTCTCAGGCGGAGCTGTCTCCATGGCAACCCACACTTCACCTCCTTGTTTTGAAGGAGGGGTAGAAAAGGTTTGGTGGTCATTTATATCACCATGTTGCACCTGGAAACTTTATATCTTTCTTATTATTAATAGTCAAATGTCTTTCTACTAAGGATTCTGACCCATAGAGTTAAAAGTGTTCTGATTTAAAACAGTATATATAGATTTTAATAATATTGGAAAAAGAAAACCTTTTCTTTTCCCCTTTAAAAATTGTTAGGCCACTTAAACCAGTTTCAACGGTTATGTCCTAAAATTGTATTGATTTTGCTTCTATCTGCTTCTAAAAAATGCTTTATTTCTTGTATTTAACGTCATTTAAATTAATTTCATTTTTAGGAGTCTGTAGTTTTATGGACAAGTATTCTAGGTGTCCTATTCATTTATGGTTCCATGCTGTTTAGCAAGTGACAGCACACATAATAAGACATATTTTTATTATTGTTGTTTTCAGAATAGGACACCTGGTTCATATTGTCAAGACCTGATATCTATCATTATCACGTAAATAACAGAAAATGCACACTATAGTCAGATAAGTCTTATAGACCCTCAAGCAAAGATATAATTACAGATGCAATTAGCAGTTGTGCCTCCACAATTTTTGCTTAAATGATTAACAAAGATTTTTCTCTCACTTGGAAGGAGGAAGAAATTCCTCACCTGTTTCTATCTAACAGGAGTTGCTTTTCTCCAACACCAGGCATGCAAGAAGCCTCGATGAAGCTCACCGAGTCGCTGCACGAAGTCTATGAGCCTGATTGGTATGGGCGGGAAGATGTGAAGACGGTTGGTGAGGTAAGAGCCAGGATGGCCCCACACAGGAGGCCTCGGGGGGCTTCTGTGAGTCTCCCACCGAATGCTGCTCACGCAGCCTGTTCCCCGACTCCCTCTTACCACTTCTCAGCCTTAATCATGAGGGGACAGACACCATGTACATTCACAGGCACCATGTACATACACAGGTATGTAACATCTCTGGGCTTCAGTATTCTCTTTTGTGTAATGGCAACAATAAGACTTTCCTCATAAAGCTATTGTGAGAATCAGATGACATGTGCGTACATGCATTCGTATTTAACCCAGTGATTTTCAATTGGTGTACCTCAACCGGTGTGCTGCAAGAATTTGTAAAACATGCAGTACCTATTTAGTCAGAGGCACTGACCTTTTTTTTCTTAGACTGTCAAAAAAATTAACAACAGCCTACACAATAATAGCCACCTGTGTGAATGAATCAAAATTATACCTATTTTTGTCAGATCAGCAAATATATATATTTTTGGTGTGCCACAGAATTTTAGTAATTTATGTGTGCCAAAGATGAAACAGGTTGAAAACCACTGATTTAACCCAATGCCTATACATAGGAATCGTAGTAGGAATAATAATAATAATAATAATAATAATGACAATAATTTTAGATATTCATTGTGTCTTTATCATAATCGGAAGGTGCTTTTCCATTATGACTGTAAATTTTCTTTTCTCTCTGTGGAAGCTTCAGCAATGGTTTATTGTTTGTTTGAAGTGGTTTCTGATTTCCTGGAAGGCTTTGGAAGCAGTCTACGTGAAATTCTTCACAGTCCCAAAGGTCGCCTGTGAAGAATGTGGGGATCTACATTCTTTTTTAAAAATATATTTTTATTGATTTTAGAGAGAAAGAGAGAGGGAGAGAGAGAATCATTGATCGGTTGCCTCCTGCACCCTGGGCATGTGCCCTGACTGGGAATTGAACCGTGACCTCCTGGTTCATAGGTCAATGCTCAATCACTGAGCTGGTCGAAGTCAACATTCTTTATAATTCAGCATCAGGAACTTGTTAATGAGCTAAACCTTTAAATAACCTGTATTGTCATTTAGAACTGGTAGCCAAACAGCCTAGAAATTTTATTGTATTATTAAACAATCCACATTCTTTCTAGCATCTATCTAGTTATCTAATTTTTAAAAATATATTTTATTGATTTTTTTACAGAGAGGAAGGGAGAGGGATAGAGAGCTAGAAACATCGATGAGAGAGAAACATCGACCAGCTGCCTCCTGCACACTCCCCACCGGGGATGTGCCCGCAACCAAGGTATATGCCCTTGACTGGAATCGAACCTGGGACCCTCAAGTCCGCAGGCCGGCGCTCTATCCACTGAGCCAAACCAGTCAGGGCTAGTTATCTAATTTTTTAGTTTCAGAATTTTTTGGAAGTTTAGTGAAAGGTATTCAGTTATCTCTCTCTGTTTTTTTGTTTTTTTTTTTTTTTTTAGAAATGTGAGATTTCAGGGGAAGACTTCCATCAAAAACTAGTGGATGGATCCCTGCTGACACTGGATACCTATCTGGGCCAATTTCCTGACATAAAGGTATTTTACTCTGTGTCTATAAAGCAAAGAAGCAAATGGTCCCAGGTGCTTATTGAAACATGGGCAGGAGGAGTCAAAGACAGTTGGTAACTTTTCATTTATTTAATGAGATTTTTTATTCTGTCCTATCCATTTGAAATAAAATGTAGTTAGAAAATTCCATTTTCCCCTTTCGTTAACTGCTTCAGCTTTTCTCTACATAAGTCTTTTTAATCCCATAGCTATCAAGTCAGAAATCAGAGATTCCCACCAAATTTTAACCTTTTTTATTTTGAAAATGTTTTATTATATACCATTTGACAAGAATGTCCATTAGAATAAACAGCAGTTACAAGGAAAGGAGAAACTTCATTGCAAATGTGAGGGCCAAGTCTGTTCTTTCTTTGTGAACTGTTTATTTTGCATGTGTCCATAGCACACCTGCATATTTTTTCTCTCTTGGAATTTCAGTTTCAAATTGAACTACATTTGACCCTTGAACAACATGGGGTTTAGAGGTACTGACCCCCATGCAGTAAAAAATCCACATATAACTTTTGGTGCCCCCAAAACTCAACTACCGTTGACCTTGGGTATTCATAGGGGATTGTTTCCAGGACCCCTGAGGATACCAAAATTCATCGACGCTCAAGTGCCTTATATAAAGGCACCGTATAAAACGGTGTTGAGCAGTGCATACAGTTAGCTCTCTACTGCGAATTCAAAACTGTGGATTGAAAATACTGTTTTGATCTGTGTTTGGTTGAATCTGAAAATGTGAAACTGGAGGGTAAGAATAGCCAACGTGTATTTATTGACAAAATCTACGTATAAGTAAGTGAACCTGTGCAGGTCCAATCTGTGTTGTTAAAGGGCCAATTGTAATAGGATATAAGCATTTCAAATTCATTTGCATTTGGATCTAAAAATATCTTGTCTAAAACATTTGGCTCATGTGACACTTGGAGCCATTGAAAGGGAAATACACAGGTGAAAGTTTGAATATTGCAGATATGGAATTGATCCTGGAGGTAAAGATGGTTTGTAAACCATCTAGGTTGTATACAGCAAATGGTACCCTTAATAAGCTGTCCCGTTGCCTAAAATTGTTTTCCCTGATCAAAGAAGAGTGCCAGGTAAGACAGTCACATATTTTCCTTTCTCTAGGGTGAGAAGGCCATGAGCCAGCGTCTGTGGGCATCTGCAATTTCTTATTAGGTGACTTCTGATGGGAAGTTCCATTCTTTTTTAAAAAATATATATTTTTATTGATTTCAGAGAGGAAAGGAGAGGATGAGAGAGCTAGAAACATCAGTGATGAGCAAGAATCATTGAGAATCATTGACGGCTGCCTCCTGCACACCCCCTACTGGGGATTGAGCCTGCAACTGGGCATGTGTCCTTGACCAGAATCGAACCTGGGACCCTTCAAGTCCACAGACCAATGCTCTACCCACTGAGCCAAACTGGCTAGGGCAGTTTCATTCTTACCTGGCCTTCTTTGGAGCCATTGCCCAACACCAGGGAACTAGCTGCAGTAATGTGCACTGGCCTTGGCCATGAAACATAGTGAAGCGTCTTGGCCAAAAGAGCCTTCATATCAATAAATTAGTTTTCTTGGGCCCACCCAGAATTCCTAACACTATTGGCCAACATCTCAAAAGTGTGTTTTGAGATACCAGGGGCACCCATCAAGAACCTAAGTGGATTAGACTAGATACATTAGCCTTGTTGGCAAAATGTCACAGAGAACAACTCCAAATGATAGATTCTCAAGAAGTCATCGTGACAGCAGCAGAAGGCTTTATTGAGCCATTGCCTAAGTATATCCAATTAAAAGGTAAATGTCAGCCTTTTTAATTTGATAAAACATTAAAAAATTAAATTAAAAACATTTTTTCAATTCTGTAAAACTGCATGCACTAGCCTACAGGAAGCATGTTTTTGGCTATCTTCAAATTATTTGATAATATTCAGATCTCATCTTGGAATTTATAGCATTTGTGAAGAAAATAGTCTCAGAATCATTATCACACTTTAAAATATCATTTACTGCATGGCAATTTAACCTCCACAAAAACAACTTCCCAATTAATTAGAAGAGGATAAAGGAAAATTTTGTCCTCCTACTTGAAATTTTCCAAGCAGCTTGTGACGATGTGTCTAAATTGTTCATATATACTATTCATAGTATGACTTCGCAAAACCAATGAAGGTAGTGACTGACTATAGAAGACACATAAGAAAAGTTGTTGAGTTTCACAGCAAAAATGTAGTGTCATCAAAAAAATGTGAAGAATCTCAGTTTTGCCCTAGCTGGTCTGGCTCAGTGATAAAGCGTCAGCCTGCAGACCAAAGGGTCCCGGGTTCAATTTTGGTCAAGGGCACATACGTTGGTTGCAGGCTCCTCCCCAGCCGGGCCCTGGTCAGACTCATGCAGGAGACAACCAATGGATGTGTTTCTCTCACATCACTGTTCCTCTCTGTCTTTCCCTCTCTCTTCCACTCTCCCTAAGGGGGTGGGGGCGAGGGAGGGGAAATCAATGGAAAATATTCTTGGGTGAGGATTAACAACAACAAAAAAGAATCTTAATCTTAGTTGTTATGGTACTGCCCAGCAATAGCTACTTGGAAATTGGCCATGTTTCAGAAGACAAATGCACACAGAAGTACCTGCATTGCAATATGGAGATTAAAATAAAATCATGATGGACTATGTCTTTTTAGCGTGTTCCATGTCAGAAAGATGAAGGACTCAGTAGCACTTTTACTTAGCAGTTCTTTTCTTGAGGTCATGCACAAAGATGGTCCTCCAGTTACTGAAATGTCTTTACCCTAGAGATTTGGGAATAATATCTGTGTTGATACGCTGAAGATAAATGAAATACATGTCATGGTTTTACCTGTATCATAGAACCAGGCTGAAACAATCTCTCTCTCTTGCCGTAGCATACACATAGAGTTTCAACCCAGAGAGAACATTGTGCAACCGTGTCCTATGACGAAGAGTTGAGGAAATAGCAGTGTTTAACTTGGAAAGGCAACAGTTTGGAATTGGGGGCGGGGGTAGCTGTTTCTGATACTTGAAAGACTTTTCTTCTCTGAAAAGGAAGTTAGAAGTAGATATAGACTTGATTTCTTTAAAAAGTTAGTGCCAAGTGGTTATGGAATGAATGCGTTATTAATGGAAAGGAGGATTATGATTAAAAATACTGAGTGGAGAATTTTCACAGCATGGAACACAGTTGACTTCCTTCCCTCCCATTAAAATCAACAGGCCATGTGTCATAAAACTTAAGGCAAATTTCCAAATATTTACTGCAGCTCATCAGTGAGGTCTATGGAGTACCCTTCATGAGGGGATATGTTTGACTTCTCCAACTGTGATTGGCAGGGCCCCCAGTGTAATGGTTCTTATTATGCAGCATTAATATCTGAAACCAATGTTGCAATAAGAGCCAGCTTGTCACTAACCCAGGCAGGCTTACAGCTGTGAGCAGTTATTGTAAAATGTAGTTTAGATTCTATCTAGCGACCAAGCATGAGCAACTAATTATATATTTACAGCATGGTGCCAAAATGAATCTCAAACTGGGGTAATTATTGAAATTTTTAAAATGCAGTAAAATACTTTTTTTTTTTTTTTTTTTTTTTACTGCATAAGGTCAGTACACAGTGGGAAATCTAAAGAAATTTAGATTGGGTTGGATGGATGAAATAAGAATTGTATCATTTTCTATATAAAAGCTAAAGTGCATTAACTCTACCCTTACTTAGGAGATTCGGTTCTCTTTTTTCAAGTTTTCCAAGTATCAGATAGATAAGGAAATAAGATTGATTTGTTTTTCTAATGCAAAACTGTCTGCATCAAAATGAGGAATGGCCTTCAACATAGTCACTTCTACATGGTGAGTTGTACTCTGTAATTGACTTGTCGCACAGGAAAATAAGTCACATTATTTACTTCACTTCTTGTTTTGAACAAAATCTAAGATGACCCAGTGCACTATTTCATCTTATTCCCAGGCTTGGAAGTAATTGAATTTTGGCTGCTTTCGAAAATCTAATTCATCTTCAGAGAATCAGGGTTTTGCTTCTTGGAGCAAAGTCCACAGAGAAGAGCTTTATATAAGTTTGCCTATAGTTACACAGGCCACTGTTTCAAAGGACAGTTTTCCTTTGGATTTAACAGATATTTGCTAAAAATGATTAGCTCTGTCATCCCATAGGCCATTGTATCCACCATATTTTATTGAAGGACTCTTTTTACCCTGTCTGGGCTTATTCGTCACATATGTTTAAGTGAATGTGGTATGTCAGCCATACTTTCCACTACTAACAACAGCTGGAAATGGTAGGTACAGAGGGTAAAATGAAAGAGATTGGAATGAGAGAAACTTCCCCAGCCCACCTCTCACCAGCCCTGCAGGGGGTGTAGAGGAATATCATAGGGTGACAGATGGTAATAATTGAATGATAGTCTGCCAGAGAAACATGGGAGCTGGTAGAAGAAGTTCTACCAAGAGTTGGGAGTAGGTCTGGGACAGAGTGAGGCAAGTGAGGCCATTAGGATTCAAAATGATTAGGAAGCACCTCTTCCTGGTTGGTGATCCTGCACTTACATGATCCTGAGGGTGAGAGCCTCTTAAGATTTGTGCCCTAGGTGTCTCACTTGCCTCACCCTCCTCTAGGCACTGGTGGGTAGGGGAGCTGTTATCTAATTTATCATTTGGAACAGACTTCCTAAGCAATTCTGGACAAATTAGAGGTTAATATCTTCTCTTATGGGTTGTTACTCATTTCTTATGGGTCCTATTTCATAATTTTTTATTGAATGCTTCACAGCATATATAGAAAAGTAAAGATTGAAGTAATATTTATGTCTTTTTTCGTCAGACTATTGGTGTGGGAGTTCAAATCAGTGTCACTGTAACTTGGGCTGGGTTTGGGTTTTGTTGTCACTGTTGTTACTTTCAGTGCACTCTGGCTTTCAGAATCCTTTATGGCAGTGGTTCTCAACCTGTGGGTGCGACCCCTTTGGCGGTTGAATGACCCTTTCACAGGGGTCGCCTAAGACCATCCTGGATATCAGATATTTACATTGCGATTCATAACAGTAGAACATTACTGTTCTGAAGTAGCAACAAAAATAATTTTATGGTTGGGTCACAACATGAGGAACTGTATTTAAAGGGCCAGAAGGTTGAGAACCACTGCTTTATGGGCTATACTGCTTTGTGCTTGTGCTAACACCTATAATGTTTTCAGACTCTTAAGTTGAAGTCTAGTTTTTGCTTCTTTTTTGACTCACATATTGTGGGCCAGTGGATGCCAGAGAGTTTTTCTCAGTGTTCCTGCTCCCCATCAGATTTAAGTTGTCCTTTTATGCCTGCATTGCAGAGGGCATGTGGTCTTTCGCTGTGAACTTGTCTTTCCTCCAGTGGTAGGCAACTATCGCTTGTTTTCAGTACTAGACTGGTAGTGGGAGCAGGGCTGTTTTCTGTTATACTCTCTTGTCCTTGTGTTAGGTAGACTTTACCGTGTACCTGTGGTTGGTCTTGAACAGTAGTTTTCTGCCTCTGCCCTCGTGAGAACCCCCCTCTGTCATATCTTGTACACAAGAAGATGTTATGTCTTTCCCACGTGGGTAGCCACTTACCCTCTGGGTAGCAGTTATCTCTGCAGGCATTCTAGGGGCCAGAGGGGTTCTGTCCTGTCACCAGAGCAGATTGGTTTTGCTTCTACTTCTCAGAAGCAGCAGATCTGGCCTCTGCAGGCGAGAGGATCTGTTGCTGTCTCCTCCAACAGCTTAAAGCGTTTGCTTTGTAAGAGGAGAAGTTCCGTGGAACTGGTTAGGGCTGTGTGTCCTCCCCCAGCAGTCAGAGGTCCCCTCATTCTCCCCACGCTGCAAGGGAGTTTCTTGTCCTCAACCTTCTGATACATCCAGTAGAGGCCCAAGGAAAGGGCTCCCCATAAATGCGATGTCCCCTTGTGTCTTGACACCCAACTATTCTAAACTAGACATTAGCCACCACTAAGGCTTTGATGATTTGTTAAAATTTTAGTTGGCCTCTTCTTACCCATTTGCATCTAGGAGACAACTTTTACCTGTACCCTGCCAAGGTGAAATGGCTCGCATGTCTCTTCTTTCATTGGAGGGACTTGTCCCTCTTTAGAATTCAGATTATTTTATTGCCTTGTGACCTCAGGTCTCTGATACAATCAAGAAAATTATGTCCTTATGGAGTATTCAGATTTGTTCTTGTTTATGTGGGAGGGATATTCTTTGCAGCTCTCTGTGTCCTGAGGGCAGAAGTCTCTAGGAATCCATGTCTTTTTTAAACTCCTGAGATGACTCCAATGAACACACAGATTGAGGAACATGTCTAAGAAAAAGGATTTTTATTCCTAAGAATCTACTTTAGAGAACTGCTTTATAAATATAGAACTGCTTTATAAATCTGCTTTGTAGAACTGCTGTTGGTGCGAGTGTAATTAGAATTATAAAGCTAATTCTACTATAGTCTTCTACTATTTTGAAAATAGAACATTTAAAGATTTAAAATACAGGCTAATCAAGTGAATAGGTTTACCTGCTTCTCTCAACCACGACTAGACTTTTTCTGGTCTTTGACTATAAATTCTGCTTTCCACTCCTCATGACTGGTTTGATTTTTATCAGAAGGGAAGCTATTTACCTAATGGTTTTCACACAAATGATTGAAGGCAGTAGTCTGATTTCCAGGGGTCACTTATCTACTAAAATTCCAGTTCACCTTGATCTCCAGCTAAGATCTCAGCTACTCTGGACAAAGAAAGCATTTTAGCAGTAAAAAAAAAAATAAATTAAAAAATATATCTCACCAGGTCTCTTTCTTCACGCACATATTTTCCATCGGCAGAATCGCATCGCCAAGCGCAGCAGGAAGCTGGTTGACTATGACAGTGCCCGCCACCACCTGGAGGCTTTGCAGAGCTCCAAGAGGAAGGACGAGAGTCGAATCTCTAAGGTAGGGAGTGATCTTTCTGTTGAAACCATTCCATGTTCTGTGGCCTATAGCAACTTTGCTTCTAAAAATGAAATATTTCCTTTTTAAAGGATATTGGGATCAGGACGGAGTTTAAACTGAAACATGGCGCTTGTGGGCCTCTTTCCATAATTTTGAGTTGAAGATAAGGTTTCTGATATTATTGTCGAGTTCTCAGGGGTGACACGACTCGTGCATTTTGATCAGAGTAGACTTGGCCCCCCAACAATGCTGTAGGATCAGAGAAAGTAGTGTGTTCCTGTACTTCTCTCTGTGTTTGTGCTCCACCCTGATGCTAAAGTGCAGATGCAGATAGGGAACTGAGTTTGAAAATCTCAGACATAACTTGTGATTGAGAGTACAGACATGTGCTAGATTTGCATAGCATTCATTTTCTTTAGGAAACCCATTTTAGTAACTTTTACAGTATGTCATACATTTACAGATGCCACTTAATTTATGACACCTGATAACTACTCCCTTCTCTTCCAGTCTTGCTTCCTCCTCTCTGCCTACACACAGCTGCCTGGTCTTCCTACAGCACATATTTAGATATGTTTCTCATTGCTTACGTCTTTTAATGGCTTCCATTGCCTGTAGAAAAAAATTAAATTGCTTAGCACAGCATGTGCAACCTTCTCTATTTGGTTGTGACTCATCCCTTTATCCTTATCAACTTCCATGAATTTTTTCCCTCTCCTCTCCTTCTGTGCACTCATCCTGAGCTAGAGGCTCCATGACCTACATATCAGTTCCTGAGCAGCCACAATAACAGCTGTTCTTCATGTGAGGCCTCAGAGGTACCAGCCACATGTTCAACACTTCATCCACGTCACCTTTCCTTAATACTCCCACCACCTGTCAGTGGGCATTACTACCTCCATTTTATGAATGAGGTAGCTGAGGTAAAAAGTGATAAGACAAATTCACAAGGTTCGTGCACTGAAATTCCAACCCAAGGAACTCTATCTTTACATATTGCAATGCTTTAGCCTCTCCCTTCTTCAAGATTCAGTTAAAAAAATATTACCTTCTCTATGGAGCCTTTCTTTCCACCATCTTCCACAACAACATACTTCATAACATTTTACAAGTCCTGTCTTTCAATGTAATTTAGACTTCCCACTAGACTGGGGATTTCTTAGGGAAGCATCCATATTCACATCCAGAGCCGTGTGTAACAGGCCGTTAACAGATTTTTATAGAATGAATGAATCTGCCAGAGAATGTAAGAGCCCATTATATTTAATTCAGTTTTCCTAAAACTTAATATTTCACATTTATTGAAAAAAATATGTAGGTAATAAGCAGAGTGATTTTTCTTCTACCCAAAATGTTTTCAGGCTTCCATAAAGCTATTCCTATTTTATATTAAACTAGTAGTGGCCCAGTGCATGAAATTTGTGCACTCAGGGGAGGAGGGGTTCCCAGCCTGGCCTGTGCCCTGTTACAGTGTGGGAGCCCCGTGATCCATTGCCCCAAGGAGGTAGGCCCTGCCCACCCATCTGGGGCTCCTTGATGGATTGCCCCAAAGAGGTAGGCCGGGGAAGGCCTGTGGACCCCTGGGGCTGGCCACCGCGGAGGCCTGCGGACCCCTGATGCAGGCACATGGAGAGGCCTCAGCCATGCCCCACCTCCCCTCCCTGAAGCTGCAAGTCCCCGCCCACCATGCCTGCTGCGCACACAGCCTCCAGCTGATTGGTCGTTATGGGTGAGGGCATCCTGACCATTTGCATATTACCCTTTTATTAGTATAGATGATTAAGTTGAAATGGCTTGTGTTATGTGATTTTTTTTTAGTGTAAACACATGTTATGTGTCATTTCTAGGCAGAAGAGGAATTTCAGAAAGCACAGAAAGTGTTTGAAGAGTTTAACGTTGACTTGCAAGAGGAGTTACCATCGTTATGGTCAAGGTAAAGATGTTCTTGTACAGGTTGTACCTGTCCCTTTTAGAAGTTTAAGAACAGTGAATATACAGTGAATATGCCGTATCTTGTCCTTGTTGCCTGTGACAGTTCAGCGCTGTCAGTGGAAGTGTTCTATGTCAACGCTTTCCCATATGGGAGATACTTGCCACATGTGGCTGGCTGTTGAGTACTTGGAATGTAACTGAATTTTAAATTAAGCTTATTTAGGTTTGATTCACTTAGATTTAAATAACCTCATGTAGCTAGCAGTTGCCATATTGGATGTCACAGTTAAACCTTGATATAGTTATCAAGTGGAGACTCAAATCTCAATTAAAGGCATTAGGAGAATTTCCCTTAACCCTGAAGTTTACAAGGATGCCCTCTCACATAGCATTTACACTCAAGAAACTTATTCTAAGGAAATAAATGGTAAAGCTGTGCACATTTTAATTCATAGATCTTCATTAGGATTTGGTTCATCATAGTGACATATTAATGAAAATAAAACAGTACTCATCAATCAACTTCAGCTACCTCCCCCCATCAGCACCCACCTTCTGTTTAAATCTGACCTGCTCTTGAGGACAGCCTACGTTTGTCTTCTCAAACAGATGTTCACAGCTGGCACAGGACTCCTTATTCCCCTCACCTCTCCAGTTTCTTTAGCTATTTCTGTCCGATCTAGTTATTATTGATATTTAGTCATGTATGGCCTTTGTGATAACTTTAACATTTACACCCTGCTTCTTTCCCTTACCAGTATTAATGGAGCCTGTGTTCATTAATCAGTCTCCTCTAGTGAGATTGCTAGTTCTTGGAGCCACCTTATCCCACCACCAGGCATGCACCCAGTGTTGGATAAGCCCTTTGTTGAGTAATGGAGGGGAGGTATGAGGAATCACTGACTGGTTAACTGGGGTCCTGGAAAAGGGGTGCTGAGTTGTCACATAAAGTGCCCAAGAAGACTTCTCTGCCAACAGTACAATGAGTCGGGTCCCCTGCACGGTTGTCGGCATCTGCAGTCTCTTCCCTCCCATGCAGCTTTTGCCTTAGTTACTTTCTCAAATGCACATCCAGGCCCTCTCCTTTCCCCTCTCGCAAACGTGGCCAGAGGCCACCAATAACCATTGCCTGCAGATAAACACTGTGCTTTGCAGTCAGGAAGGTCCTCTGTCTCAGAGCACAGGTCTATACCACCAGGCTCTGTCTCCTTGGCTTCCGGTCTGACTCTCTTTAGTACTTACTATTTCCCAAGCACCTTCTACCATGGTTTTCTTTATTAATATATGTTTACGTATGTTTATATAATGTCAAGGCCTGAGCTTCGAGCAGGGTCAGGTTAGAAGGGGTCAATGGGGGAAGTGGGAGGACATATGTAATACTTTCAACAATAAATATTTATTTAAAATACAGTTTTGCTCACTGGTCTTTCCCTTCCATTCTTTCCTCTTGGTAGACGAGTTGGATTCTATGTCAATACCTTCAAAAATGTCTCTAGCCTTGAGGCCAAGTTTCATAAGGAAATTGCTGTGGTGAGTAATGATGATTGCTTTTACATATGGAATATAAAGTAAAGAAACATTTATTCTGGAACAAATGAAGTGGCATAGCATACAAAGAATGCGGTCACTTGCATGTTGTTTTTAATAGTGTATTATTACTCTTAGTAATATTCCCACAAATTTTTTGTTATGACCATATAGTTCTTTATATCTGACAAAGATTTTAGTGCGTGGGCATACAAACATGCTCTCACGAATCACTTGCTGCTTTGATTTCTCTTCTGAAATTACTTTTGTCATTGTCACAGTTTCAGAGTTTTGAGTTTGTTTGTTTTTCTATCAGTTTTTAATGTTGGAGTTTCAAGTGATACTTTAAGCTGAGGAAAGTATGTCTCCAAATATTCAGATAATCAGCAGATGTGCTGTCCATTGGTGCTCTCTGGCTTAGCAACTGGTTGTTTGTACGACTTTATCTCTAGCAGAGTCCATGTAAACAGTTACTTTTTTTTTGTTTTCTGTTCTGTACTCTGGTTAAGAAATATGTTTAAAGTTTTAAAAGTTTATTTGTGTTTGTGACCTTTTTGACACAAATTCTAACTTTTCAATAAACCTTTTTGGGGGGCAATAGCCTGAGTAGGCA
>NW_006297890.1:744891-757641 GCF_000327345.1 Myotis davidii
CCCAAGCCATGCCGACTGGGCTGCTTTTTCACATTTACCTTCAGCCTCCAGATTTACCCACCATGGCCTTTCTCATCTTCACCCTAGAATTGACTGTCTGCCTCTTGGCATTCCATGGGAACTGAGAGCAATGGTATAAATTTTTAACATATCATTTCTAGTTGTGCACTTGTTCTTTCTTTGAAGAAGAAAGGAATTCCCAAAACTCGTAACAGTTAACTTTGATATTTATCGTTGGTGGTGACATACTTAAAGAATCCATTTTCAGAAAGGAAAGAGAAAGTAGGTGAGACCTCACCATCCTCTTACCTCCTAACTCCACCTGACAAACACAGCATTGCTCTGCTTGTATTGCGTGTGGTTATTTTGATGTGCCCATCAAGTAAGTACTCCAAAGGCCCAGTGATCCACAGGCGAAGCATCTGTGTTGCCAGGGTCGTCTGCCTTTATATCAGCTTTCTCCTGTGAGTTTGGAATCCCTTTTATTCTGTCCGTCGCAGGCATTATATACTCAAGAATGCAGGCCTTGGGCTGGAAGTCCGGAGACCCAGCTTTCAGTTTTATGACTCTACATGTGCTTTATATCAGCTTTCTCCTGTGATTTTGGAATCCCTTTTATTCTGTCCTTCGCAGGCATTATATACTCAAGGAATGCAGGCCTTGGGCTGGAAGTCCAGAGACCCAGCTTTCAGTTTTATGACTCTACATGTAGTTAACATGCATTGCTTTTCTTAAGTCCAAGAGCCTCTCTGGTTAAAGATCTCATTTTTTCAATCAGTAGGGGGGAAAGATGCTATTGGAATAAACAGTGTTAATAGGCAGTGTGACATTCTACATTTGCAATTTTAACATCAATGTATACATTCATACACATACATTTATAGAAATACATATATTTCTATAAATATATAGAGCATGTGAATACATATATTTCTATAAATATAAAGAAATATATGCCCTACCATCTCCATCTGTCAGTGTGAGGTCTCTCTGGAGGAAGCTGATATTCTTATCGTTGCTCTTTGCATTAGCTGTATTCATAGTCTCTGCTATGGCTTCTGTATGTACTAAGTGGGCATGAAGTGTATCTTCTTCTAAGGGAAAGAATATTTCCTAAAAGAATACATAAAATGGGTAGAGCTACTTTTTCCAATACAGTTAGGAACAAAGTAAGAAGTAATACCAAAATGACATTTGGGTGTTTTAGAAATAAAATACATCAACAAAATTAAGGATTGCTTCCTTATGGAGAGATGAAAGGGATAAATGCATCTGAAAACTTCAAAGTTGATAAGTCAGATAAAATGGAGAGAGTGGGGCCATGGTCATTTAACAAATGTTCCTTTCACTTTTTGTTCAGTGTTCCTCTGCAGAACGAGGTGGTGAGTGAGCTCAGTGGGATCTATCCAGTTAAGCATAGACTGGGGCAGGGCTTCCCAACAGAGGCCGTGATGGCTGGCCCATGGCCCGGTCCTGGGGTGTGGCCTTGTTCTCACTGTAGCACCCATTTCCCTGTAGACCATGCTGCTGTGCACATGCTCATTTGGTTTGGGATGCAGGCCCTGTTCCCTCAGCTACAGACTTTTGAAATTCTTAGAGAGCAGAATGCATCCCAAATGCCCTCTTAGTCATTAAATTTGGGCTGTCCACTAGCACCGGGCCTGGTGCCATGGGTGTGGTGGGCTGTTGGTAAATATTTCTGACTCTGGTCCATCACATAACTTTTTTGCACATTTCAAGGTGCCTGAGCCGAGTCATCGCTCTTTAAGGTGTGGAAGCAGAAACAGTTAATGAAATGAATTTCCAAATGGTGTCAGGAGGCACTCCTATGAAATTTTAATTAACATTACCCTAAGGATGCCTTTTAACATAAAAGTTATACTTTTCAAGGAAGGGTTTTCTATAGATTACGACATAGCAAGATTCTCTTGTAAATCAAAAGTGAGATTAGTTCATTCAATTCAGCTTATATTTGAAAGAGTCTTACAGGGCCTGTTTGGTTCAGTGGAAAAGATCAAGGGTTGCATTAGTAAGGCCTGAATTCAGATCCAGTAAATTGTTGAGTGACTTTAGGGATTTTTAACCCCTCTGCATGTGTATTGTGGTGATTAGAGATAATCTATGGACAGGGTCTGGCACACAGTGGTCAATAAGTGTTACTAGTTATTACATCAACGTTCATAAGCATCAGAATTAACCTGGAAGGGGGAGTAGATAAATGAGAGCTGTTAGGGCTCAGGATTTCTCTGGAGTGGAGGACCCCTGGTAAATAAATACTGCTCCTTAGAAGGCCCCTTGCTCACATCTCCTGTGTTCATCTAGTGACTCGGGTCCTCTCCGCATCGCAAAGACACCATCACCACCCGAGGAGCCTTCACCCCTCCCGAGCCCGACAGCCAGTCCCAATCATACGCTGGCGCCTGCATCTCCCGCACCAGCACGGCCTCGGTCACCTTCTCAGGTAGGAAGAGAGCAGATACATTGCAGTGACTAGAAGAGCATGTGGTGGGGTGACCCATCTGGGATAGCCCTGCGGTGCTGGGGCATGGAGAGGAGTTTCTGGTTGGGAGATTTTGAGGTGTGAAGCTTTAGGCATTGTGATTGTCACTAAGGAGTCAATTCATTTTTCTTATTTGGATTTTTATTTCCTGGCACACCCTATACCTTAGCGTTTATCTCAGGCTCCCCTACTCTCCTCTGCTCCTATCTCTTGCTTCGTTTCCTAGAGCTTCGTGTAATCCTACCTTCTCTGTGAAACCTCCCTCCTGTAGTGCTTTAGGTAACATTTGGGGCAATTTATAGACATGAAAAGCTCTTTTGTGTATATGCGATTTCACGCTTTTAAATATATATATATTGATTTCAGAGAGGAAGGGAGAGGGTGAGCGAGATAGAAACACCAATGATGAGAGAGAATCATTGATCGGCTGCCTCCTGCACACCCCACACTGGGGATTGAGCCCACAACCCTGGCATGTGCCCTGACTGGGAATTGAACTGTGACCTCCTGGTTCATAGGTTACGCTCAACCACTGAGCCACGCTGGCCAGGCTTCACACTTGGTATCACCCGCCCTATATTGTACATGAATAGACACTCAACAAAAGTGTAGGAAGCAAATGATTGAAAGAAACTGTAAAGGCCAGGGAAAGGCAAATATGGAGAAAATTTGCCACCCATTCCTTTCCTGCTTTGGGTGAAAATGAAATTCCATTGAGAAATCTTGAAATCTCCAGTGCAGTTCAAGCTTTCATGTATACGGCTGACAGTAAGTCGGGAGAGGCCCAGGAAGATGTATGGAACGGATGGACCCTTAAAATCCTTTGGAAAATATTGGAGCGGAAAATGAGATACTTGCTCCCTGTACGTAGTCTCACCAATTCCAGTGAAAAACTCGCTTGACTTTAATTTAACAATTTTAATTTATTGCTGAATTGAGAAGTCGTTTTCAGTTGCTTCAGAGAAGGTATTGCCTTCGTTACACTTGGAGTCACAGGCACCTGCCTCGGGCCCTGTGTGTAGCTCTTGTGTTGGGGTGAATGGAGCCTCAGAGCCCGAATTTTTTATTGGACCAGGGCTTGTCAGTGCTCAGAGAGACACCCACGCAGATGGCGTTGTTTACCTTAATCAGGTAGGTTTGTTTCTATGTGCAAATCTGCATTTCGGTTAGTGAACTGTCTGTCCTCCCAGCTCTGTTCACATGAGTTTCTGCGTGTCTCACATGTCATCTTTGGCTGAATTAAGTATTGTTCGTGTTTATTGCCTTATAGACGAGGAAAGGACCACCTGTCCCACCTCTGCCTAAAGTCACCCCGACAAAGGAACTGCAGCAGGAGAACATCATCAGTTTCTTCGAGGACAACTTTGTTCCAGAAATCAGCGTGACGACCCCTTCCCAGGTGAGGGCCTATTACAGAGGTGGGATGTCCATAGGGTAGCGTGGCGGAGGGACTCTCAGGGGCCAGCTCTAAAGACAGTGGCAGAGCCCCAGTCACTTTGACTCCGTGGTATTAGTGTCAGGACTGAAGGGTCTCGAGTTCGATTCCATTCAAGGGCACATACCTGGGTTGAAGGCATGATCTCCTATCCCGGTCGGGGCATGCAGGAGCCAACCAATGGGTGTCTC
Organism: Myotis davidii; assembly: GCF_000327345.1. Lineage (NCBI taxonomy): Eukaryota > Metazoa > Chordata > Mammalia > Chiroptera > Vespertilionidae > Myotis > Myotis davidii. The sequence continues at coordinate 749,018 of NW_006297890.1, forward strand.
TCTCTCTCTCACATAGGTGTTTCTCTCTCTCTATCTCTCCCCCTCCCTTCCACTCTCTCTAAAAATCAATGGAAAAGATATCCTTGGGTGAGGATTAACAAAAAGAAAGAGAGTGGCAGATATTAGAGCCAGCAATATAATTTAGTAGCTATTCGGGTTTGCTTGTCTAAAACATTTTCAAGTATTTGAAAATGCTCACATTATTTTTGATTATTAAGATTAAGTAGCACATATTTATTGTAGAAAATGGGAAAATACTGAAAAGTGTAAAATGAAGAATTCTAACAATCACTTAAAACATACCGCTCTGATTTAGTTACAAATATGCTTTGACTTATTTCTCTTGGTCTTCTTCCCACCCCCACCCCCGCCACCCCCACTTATATGCTGATTTTGCCCACAGTACCCAAATTGTATGGTTATGTACTCCTGACTTTTCTACGTAATCTCACTGAGCATTTCTTCGTGTCATAGGATTATCTTTTTTTAAAAAATGTTTAACCAAGTGTATTCTATCGGGTGGATTCAGCAGCCTCTGACTGTGACCAGTTTGCTTTTGATTTTTCCATGATTTCCAGCACTTTGGTGAACGTCAATATAAACGAATTCATGTTTGCACCTTCGTGACTTCCTTTCTCTGATTGCCCAGTAAAGAATGGGAAGATGAAATTAAAGAGGTGAATACTTAAAGTCTTCTGCCCTTCAGCAGGCTTTAATGTATCTGTGCACATGACTTGGCAAATGGAACCATCAGTGTTGCCCTGGATTTCAAAGACACCTGGTGCAGGTGCTCCACCCCCGGTTACCCTCAGGGGACTGTAGACCTGTCTCTGCCAGTGGCTTGGCTGGCCCATTGCCTTGAGAATGGTCTTGACTTCCAGAGGTCCTCCTCTTGTCTTCGAAACCAACTCTTCGTTTTAAGAGTGAAAAGTCCCCAGTCATGCCAATATCATTCCTCCCAGTGTTCTCAGGATTAGAAATAATATTTACATTTTGCGAGATGTGTGAATGCAATACTTTAGTGACTGAACACATCCACAGCAACACTGCATACAACAGCCTAATTATAATCACATATAATAACAGAAGTAATGCACTGATATCAGGGGGTTCAGAAAATAAAAAGCAGTGCGGTGGCAAATCATAATTTGTCATCCTTTTGGGGGGCTATTTCTCAAGAGACACCATGCTTTTGGCTAATTGTTTTCCTTCTTCTGTATGAAATGCTGTATTTGTGTGCACTGCTGAATTTGGTAAGCTACCTAGGGTTTGAAACAAGATTTAGCAGGTCCTGTGAGGAGGGGGAGTTGCATGTTTACCAGCACAAGGACAAATCATGCCTGTGGAGACACAGATGCTGCCAGGAATAGCTGTTTGGAACCAAATGATCTTACTCAGCACTCTGCTGGCACCAAACTTGAGCTGCTTGCTAACAGCCCAGCTTCGTTCTCTTTGCTGCAGTTTCCAGTCAGAGTGTTTAGGGTGATAGCGTTCTTACTCTGACCTTGCTTTCACCTGGACCCTTGGAGAACATCCTTCCAATCGTATCACAAAGCGAGAACGTGGCCACCTAGGTACCATGTGTGCTCAGCTAAGGACATCTCCATTAGCAGTCGAAGCAACTGAAGTAGAGGAAACATGACACATGGACTAGCGCTGAAATAAAGATGGGGCTCCCGCAGTTTGAAATGTGTGTATTTGCAGTTTGCTGGCTCATAGATAAGGGTCCTTCCTGGTGAGGGGGGAAAAAGGGTCAAAGCAGTTTTTAAAATTACAAATGCCCGAAGAGGCCTCTAAGTACTTCTGAGAGCATTAACTTTCGCTGGTATTGTTGAGAGTGTGATAGGAAAAGTCAAGAGTTGGGGGAGAGGGAAGCAAGCACCTTTCAAAACAGAACCTTCTCCAGCCGCTGCTGCAGGGAGACGGTAAGCTGGCAGAGCACTTGCTGGCGTGGCCAGTCCCTGTGCAGACTGCGGAGTTGTTGGGAAGGGAGGGGGAACCTCTCCGGCCCAGGATCCTTTATAACTTACTGGCTGTACGTCACGTCCATCCATCTTATCAATCTGCCAGGCGATTTTGCAAAAACTACCTACTGGAGACATTTTGGGGGTGCAGTTTGGGAGTTCCGTTTCCTTTACATGATTTTCTTTTAACATGGGGAGGAGGCAGAAAGGCGTTTCTGTCATTTTTTCTGAATCTGAGAAGCAGCATGGCTCTAGCACAGTGATGGCGAACCTTCTGAGCTCGGCGTGCCAGCATTTTGAAAAACCCTAACTTAACTCTGGTGCCGTGTCACATATAGAAATTTTTGATATTTGCAACCAGAGTAAAACAAAGACTTATATTTTTGATATTTATTTTATATATTTAAATGCCATTTAACAAAGAAAAATCAACCAAAAAAATGAGTTCACATGTCACTCTGACACGCGTGTCATAGGTTCTCCATCACTGCTCTAGCAGGTGGACACATGGCAGCATTTCCATGGACTCAATGGCTGTTAGTCTCATGTCATGATGTCAAGGGAGGGAGTGAAGCAAAGTTTCATATTTCAATCACTTTTTAGCTTCTTGAGTGACATAATCTGGTTTTATTTTAAAATGTACAGGTGCTGCCTTTCCTGTACATTTCCTGACGCAGCCTAACAATTCCCTTCCTTGCTTCTTCCTCGGTAGATAGGATATAGCCATTTTGTGTTGCTTTAGCCGTTTGGGTCCCATCCAGCAGTGTCTGATCAGCAGATCTGGGCTGGGGGCCAAGCATCTGCTTTTCTACAAGCTCCCAGGTGATGCTGACACTGCTGGTCTTGAGATCACACGTGAGAACCACTGTTTTACAGCATCAGGATTCCTTCCACATGATAGAGTTTTGTGGCTATGAACAAAGTACCACAGCGGATTATACCCTTCCCCAACAATTTTTTTGTTAAAAACGTTTCTTTTTCAGACTAATTTTTTTATTTTGGTTCTATATAGTATTTTTGATGCTGGTTATGAAAACAGTTTGTAACTCGTCTTCCTATAAACCATATTTTTTTACCATATTTTCTTAGTATACTCGTCGACGACTGAAAAAGAACATTTTGTGAAAACGAGTATACACGTTTCTGCCGGGGAAGGGGTTAACAGACTTCTTTCAGGGCAAAAGTCAACTGGGTCAAGTGTATGTCATGATGGACCATTTACAATTGTCCATTTAAATATAATGTGTCTTTACATGTTCTATACTTAGGGCGTCTGGACTTAGACACGTGGACATGTGTGCTTATGATATTACGTATATTGATCTGATTATATGTCACATTAAATATTCCCAGTGAATGGATTATCTCACCAGAATGGTGATGTTTTCAGTCATGCACAGAGAAACGATTCAAAAATAAACAAAATTTCAGGAGAAAATGAGATGCCAGCTGCCAAGAAGCAGAGCATCGGAAGCTAGGAAGCTGAGATGCACCGAGAAGGTTTTCCCGGATGCATACGTGACATTCCTGTGATCTTCAGGTCATTATCCCTATTTCAGAGATGACCAAATCTGTCCTCTTTCTGCGATGCTGTGTGGCTCCAGGGCAGACATAAACAGGCAACCCCTTTTTGCTCTTTGTGTAATTCTATCAAATTACTCTGTGATGTGAGTGTCTTAAGGTATAACTCTCAAGATTAACGGGAAAAAACAAATATACATTGAGCCTGAAAAAATCAGCTACACATTTTAAAGGCAACCAAACTAGTATTATGGCTATTTGATAATAATTTTACATGGATATACATGATTACTAATAGTAATTAACTACATCAGCTTCCATTTCCATGTTGAGTATGTCCTGTATTTTATGTACAATGTATTTGTTGTCTTTGTCACTCACTCTTGGCAATCTTAGTAGATAAAATTATTTTCATTGTATGCATGAAGCTCAATGAAGCTTAATTAATTGCTCAGAGAGACGCAACTAGTAAGTGGCAAAATTGGGCTGCACACCCAGATTTATTTATCTCAATCAAAGGCTCAGCATAGCAGTTATAGTCTAATGCCTCTTTTCACCCATGATCTCTAAATTCCCATTTGAGGCTCCTTAAGGGGATCCATTAGGCTCATAAGGGACTTGGGTATATTTGTGCAGCCGGAAATGTTTTGGAGGACTGACTCACAGAGCATTGAGAATTCCTCTGCAGATCTTGAGGACCCCCGTCTGAGAGAGGTGGGGGCGGATCTCAGTGGCAGCTTGGAAGAGCATGGGAGTCACAGGTATCGGACTGCTGTCCGGACCAGCGGCATTGCAGGCGGGGACCCAGGGCCATAGGTAACGTCCTTCAGCTCAGACTCCTCATCTCCAAATGGGAAAAGGATGCGATCTGCCCTTCAATTTTCTGTAATGATCAGACAAGCCAGGTAAATCGTGGATTGGGGAATAGAGTAAAGTAATTCTTTTAGGGCAATGGTGTTGTTGTCATTAGACTGCAGCAAAGTGCATGAACACGAGTTAATGTTCATAGTTATAAAATTATTACCACAGTGCCTGCCTAGCACATTCTAAGTGTAATATGTGTTTTCAAAATGTTAAAAATGTAATTTGTACCAACCAATATAAAAGTCGGTGACAAAACTCATGCAGACTTTGAAGAGGGGCCAAGGGAATCAGTTGACAGTTTTGTGACTGTGACTAGTAATATAAGCGGGATCTCGGTAAAGCATTATCCTCGTGAAATTTAAAAAGTATATGTGTGAGGAGTAATCATGCTGCAAAACAGATAACTCAAGAAAGAGCTCAACATCATGATATTGAAGTAGATTTCCTTCTACAGTGCGTGTAGATAAACTAAAAAAATATACGATCTATTATGTAGCTTTCCATACATTCCTGAGTTAAGTTATTTTATGTTTATGACCGATATTAATTAAAATAATTCCTGTTCTTTAAAGTTTTTCTCTAAATAGCTGTGTTCTCATATAATACTTTATCCATTGTTGTGAAATTTCAATTTATACAACAGATGGTCAAAATTGAAGCTTATATTAAATATCAAACACATGTAACTTGAATTGTGTGAAAACCAATCCTAATTCTCTTTATCATGGTCTAGTTTATGGGGACTTTATTTCAGCTCTGCCTCATACTGTGTAACTTGAACCTGGGTTAGGCCAACTTCAAGCCCACATTATTTTTCCTGTATCATGATACCATAATAAATGACCAAATGATAATATTTATTTTTATAAATTTTTGCTATTATCATAGTAGGACTTCTGTTCTATGTCCTATTTGACTTACCTTCTCTCTAATCCAAGAATGTTATTGGGCGAAGAGCTCATTTTGTGATGAACATTGGGGGGGCATTGTTCTCTTCTCTTCCTCCCCTTCTTCCTTTCACTGTCCCACCCTCATACTCAACAGTCCAGAAAAACAATATTATGGATGAGGAATGGATACATGATAATTAACTCTAGGGATAGGGTACCACTGGGGGTGAGCCAGGTGGAATGTGGTCACAGTAGACAATGATCCCTTCTTCCTTATAAAATTTAGCTTCACAGAGGACATCATAGCTGTGAGTTCCTGTAATGAGTTGATGCCTTGGCCCATTTTATCCATCTGATCATCTGTAATTCTTGATCTGAGATATAGGAACTAGCAGAGAGGAAGATTCCTTAGGTCTTTGCAGCAGTAGGATACATCTCTCAGACATTCTCTATGTTGGCTGAACTTGGAGCTGGCAATGGACAGCAACTGAAACCTGGGCCATGTTTCTGGGCATCTTAGGTTTTCCTTGGCCAGAGTTGGTTATTTCCCCTTTCATCACAGGTAGCTGGTGACTCTGGGAGCATGTGGATGAGCCACCTAAACAGTAAACTGCCATTGGAATACTGACTGATATTAGAGGATTATGTGAGTTATATGATGAAGTCTTATCAGATTCAGGCTGTGCATGTTTTGTTTTGTTTGAACAGAATGAAGTCCCTGAGGTGAAGAAAGAGGAGACACTGTTGGATCTGGACTTTGACCCTTTCAAGCCTGAGGTAGCCTCTGCGGGTTCTGCTGGAGCGACCCACTCACCCATGTCTCAGGTATGAAGTGGTTCGTATGGTGTTCGGAGACGATATTCCATAAATATTAATAAGCTGGGAAGGAAGGGTAAAATGGAAACTTTATCAATATCAATTATTCTAAAGTTCTCTCTACCATTAGCTTTCTCTGTCTAGATCTGGAATAACCATGCATTCCAGTTTGCCTAGAAGTCATCTATCTCAGAGTGATTATTCAGAGTACCTTTGACGGTTCTGTTTTGGTGGCCAAAAAAAGCAGAAAATCATTCAGAATACTTCCTTCTCGGAGCTCTTGTGCAGACAGCCAGCAGAAATCATGGGCTTCCTCTGCCCTACTCTCCGGTGTTCATTACTTTAGTGCAGAAGGGAAAGTTCTGCAGTGGATGCTGTGATGGTTAGTGGGTGAGATCCCACAGCATTTCTGTCTGCAAGTTTGAATCAAGAGATGCCTCTTTTATATCAACTCATGATTAAATGAATCCATAAGTTGTGGGACTTTGTGTGGATCTAGGACGAAGATTCTTTCAGAATTTTTTAAAAAGGTGACCTTGGTTAAATCCTTAAAGTCTTGATTCTGGAGAAAAAGCATTATGCAGCTAGGAAAGTGGCGTGTGCCACTGTGCAACTGTCCTGGCTTCCCAGCGGCCATAATTGAGTCACCACGCTGTGGAGCTGTCCTGTGATCCAGCTCTAATCACAGCTCTCCTCCTTTGCTAAGAAGTCTTGGGCTGAGGTAACATAAGGAACACAGCTGCGCAATTCTGCTGGCCTTCTTTCCCCTTCACTCAAAGTGACCTCCATTCCCATCACCTGATCCCATGTTTTAAATCGATGTTCTTGCTGTTAGCAGAACACCTCGCCTTGTGATCTCTGCTGTGTGCACACAAGCTAACCCACCCTTTCATGCTCCCAAGGCTTGGTAAACATGACGTTTTACATTGCTGCCTTCCTTTGGAGAAAATACAGTCTGCATCCTGCTGTTAGGAGCTTTAAGGGGCTATAAAGCAAGAAAACATAAACCACCTGAATAATCAGAAAATGCATATTCAATGCAAAGGAGTCCCTGTATGAATGAATACCTGTGGTTTTCAGTGGAGCTGGTTTTTCTCTCCCCTTAGTCATTGTACAGGTAGATGCTGCAGAGGTAGATGCTAACCCAGACACCAACCAGGCTGTGCAGAGATGCAGGGCGGGCAGGCGGGGCAGTGAGAGCAGGCTCACACGGAGCGCGTGGGTTCAGTCAGAACCACAGGGCCTCCGTTCTGTAGTGCAAACTCTAATGGAGACATCTGTAGTCCCATCTGGAAACTGTCCTGTTCTTAAGATGGGAGTGCCAGATTCTCTAACTTGCTGTTCACATTTAGTGATTCAAAACAAGTACATACACACGGATTAGTTCTAGTCACAAAGACATGGGCAGAAAAGGCTGTGGTTACAGGCTTGTACAGGCAGATGCTAACCCAGACACCAACCAGGCGGTGCAGTAAGAACAGGCTCACACCAGAGCCTCCTCCTCTCCAAAAACCTGCTCCCCTCCAAAAAGCCCCTCCCCCTCGTCCTTGGCTGGAATCGAACTGCCGGCCCTCCAATCCACAGGCCAACGCTCTATCCACTGAGCCAAACCAATCCGCGCTCTTCTCCTCTCTCTCTTTTTTTTTTTTAGGGCATAAGGTAGAGGGTCTTCAAGCCATACCAAAAGGAGGTATAAAGACCTCTACTTCTCTACTTGGACACAGAGCAGTCCAAGTAAGACCCCAGAGGCTTGAAATAGTGTACAAATTGGGGAATTATGATGTGTTGCAACTTAGGTAAATATAAACTATCTGGGGTTTATGATCATTTAAATTTTTATAAATATGATCTCAGATCAAGCAAAATAGGACAGAGAAGGTCTAGGCTTCAGGGTCAACAATTTACATATCATACAGAAAATTACCAGCAAAGGTAAATCTGATATAAGTTCTTTCTTTCTATGGAGTCTTATAGGTCAGCTATTCAAAGTTTTCTTTTAATTGATTAGGAAATGATCAATTTCCTAATATTTAAGCAACTTTTCTTTGACTGCTTAGCCGGCAAAGAAACCTCTGTCTCTGGACTTGGCCATGTGCCTGGCTTTGAATAACAGAATGAAGCAGAAGTGCAAGTATGCTGCTCTTTCTTGTGTTTCTGTCATCTACGTGAGGACATTCCCGAGGTAGCTACTGGCATGGAACAGATACGTGGCAGAGACTTGAAGTGCCCAGTCAGCCCAGTTGAGGCTCATCTAGATCAGTGGTCGGCAAACTCATTAGTCAACAGAGCCAAATATCAATAGTACAATGATTGAAATTTCTTTTGAGCGTCAACTTTTTTAACCTTAAACTATATAGGTAGATACATTGTTATTAACTGATTTAGGGTACTCCTAAGGCTTAGGAAGAGGCACACTCAAGGGGCCAAAGTGCCACATGTGGCTCGCAAGCTGCAGTTTGCCGACTACGGGTGTAGGGGAAAGTGGAACTAGCATTAGCAATAATTAGGATCTGCACATTTCCCCCAAGATGTGATAAACTGGTATCTAGATACCTTGTTTACATCATTC
>NW_006297890.1:758763-758990 GCF_000327345.1 Myotis davidii
TGAGTCCAGACTCTATTACTTATAGCAATAGGGCTTCAAGCAATTTCTAAGTCTTTCAGCCTCAGCTTCTCTCATCTGTAGAGTAAGGGATACCTACCTTATGATACCTACTGCAGAGTGTTATGTGAGGATTGAGAGAGATACTGGTTGTAGAATATTTAGCCCAGTGTCTGGATGTATCAATAAAAGGTAGAAGTGCAAGGATGCATGCTTCCAGAATTCAGAGA
>NW_006297890.1:759414-763811 GCF_000327345.1 Myotis davidii
TCTTTTTTGTTATTCCAGTATTTCATATCTTTACTTGGAGCTATATCATATTTTTCTTTCCCTGCCTGAAAAGGATATGGTGAGGGAGAAAGTATCTTCTGTAATGAATATTGACTATTTTGGAGGGCAGACCTGCTAGAAATGGTAGAAGTGACAAGATTGCAAAATAATAGCTCCCTGGACATAATTACTCCGTTTCTTGGTCCTCCCCACTCCCCAGTGTTGTTTCTCTGTATCCAGACAAAGCTCGTAGGATGTGGGGAGAACCTGAGGAGAATCCTCCAGGCAGAGTAGCTAGTATCAGATCATCCTCCATCCAAAAACCACCTCAAAGGCAGAACCAAGTGCAGGCTGGTTGGGGAAGACGACCCTGATAGTGTGTCAGAGCAGGTGGTGCTGGGTAATTTCGTGGTTGCTAGAACTGTTCTCATGCTGATTTATGGGAAGCTTTGTATTTCAGAGTCTACTAGAGCAACAGTCATGGAATAGCCATAAAACGTTGCTGACACTAGAAAATGGCAGAGGCTTTCTGTATGTTTCAGTGGTATACTGGTAATCTCGACAGTGTTGGGACTGAACTCATTCCTATAAAATTTCATCTCAAACCAGTGAAAACCACAGCCGTTAGCAGAACATTGACTCTGGAGAGCATGGGATTTTAATGTATGAGCATTTTTTTTCTCTTGTCTTACGATTTTTATTGTTACTTTTTTTTTCTTCTTATACAGACAAGCGCTGATTTGGTCCAGCCGGTAGGTAAATATCCAGAAAATTCTGGATTTTTAAAAATTTAATCTGCATTATATACATGGTATATTACCTACAATAAGCTTTTTTTTTTCTTGTGGCATTGCTAGTCACAGATGTAACCTTAAGCCACTTATTTAATTTAATACTCTCTAGTTTTGTTTAACTGGTGCTACCCTACTAAAGAACTTTGTGTTTCTCATCAACTCTTACCATGATCTATTTCATCTTGTGTTTTTTTTTTTTTTCCTTTGCTGTTCTGCATACTCTAAAGCCCGACTCTTCAAAAAGTCTTTCCTTGTGTAACCTGGTCATGGAGGAAACTCCAGAGAGTGGGTTGGCCGAAGAAATTCAAAGATCTCAGATTGACCTAGGCGCATTTATTTGGGGTCCTGATGCTAGTACAGAGAGAGTCAGCCAGAAAACTACCTATGATGGGTCTCAGGAAGACTCTGCATGTCTCTCTGAAGCAGAGCAAGACATGGGATTACCCACAGGGATGTTCCCTCCTGCTGACGGGCACACTGTAGCCGAACAGGGGGAGCATGTCCCAGGGCCAGCCCCTCCATGCGGAGATGGACAACTGTCCCCAAAGCCCATGCCTGAGGCTGAATGTGCCATTGTTGCTCGTATGGAAACGGAGCAGCCTTATGACTTACCTGACTCAGAGATGCCAGCCGTGGAAACCGGTGGCCTCATCAACGAAAGTCAAGAAGATCTTCAAAAGTCAGGAGAAGAGGAAGAGAAACAGAAGACAGAAGATTCAGTGTGGGCAGGTGTGGAGACATGTGGAAAGGTAGACATTGGAGCTATTGCTATCAAGACACTAGAAGGTACAGAGGGATGTGAAGAGAAAGCGTGTGAAAGTACAGGAAGCGGGATGGTAGATCTTCTTGAGACAATAGGAAAGCGAGACCAGGAGACCTTAAACATCAGTGAAGAGGAAACTAGGAAAGATCTAAGGGTTAGGTGTAAGGAAATTGTAAAGACCAATGAAAGGTATTTTGAGAAAATTGACATATCAGAAAAAGACATGGAAGATGAATTTACTGACAAAGTGTTAGATGAGAGGATTCAAGTAATAACAAGTAATTGTGAAATTCTAGAAGGCTCTGGAGGCAAGCCTGGCAATCACACAGATTGTTTGAATCTGCCTCTCCAGACAGACTCTGAGCCTAATATTGAAGATGCCAGTCCTGAGGGATGGGATTTATCTAGAAAAGATATAAAGAAGAATTTAGTAGACCCTCCTAACCAGGCTATGATATATCATTCAGCACAGGGGGGGACAGATGCTGAAGAGATTCAGTGTGAGCCTGTGTTACATGCACCTGAAGATGATAGGGATGGAAATCAGGCTGCTTATTTATCAATGAAACATGAATTGGCAGCTCGGTCTAGGACAGATCTTAATTGTGCTCTGGAGATGAATGTAAACAGAAGAGACTGGTGTTTATGTAAGGCAGAAGATTCAATAATAGAGGGGTCTGCAAGTACAGTGACTGGGAACTGTAGTCATACCATTAACTTGCCACGAATCGCGAAAACAGACTCTTGGGGAACAGATCCAGGTCAAATCTTGCAGCCAACTTTGGATTCAGCAATGAATAATACGGATATATTGGAATTCCCTGGTAGACCAGATGGACAAGCAAGTGGATTTGCCAGTAATCTTGATTCTATTAACCACTGGCTTATCTGTGATATGGGAGGCTTAGATAAATCCTGGGAACATTTAGATACAGTTGAGAGCAAGAAAGGGCTGCAAGTGGACTTACTGGCAGACGTATGTGAGGAACAAGCCAATGATAGCTGCTGGGAACAAAGCCAAGAGACAGTTAGACTTTTGTTTCTGGGAACCTCCCAGAATGTTAGCACCAAGAGTTCTACTAGTCCCCAAGATGATGGCAACAACAACTCAGATTTATCTGAAGATGAAATTGCTAATCAGAGATATGGATTGTTGTACCAAGAAATTGGGGCTGATAAAGAAGAGGTACTTACCCAGTATGTAGTATAGACTAGACAAAGACTTCTGTAGGTTCTATTTTTCCTGATGTTTCCTGCCCACTTCATTGTCCATCACTGTCTTCTCTGAGGCCTGCCTATCTCCCTGACAGACTGTCATTCATGTACCTCTTACCTCCTGAAATCTGTGCAAACCAAACACAAATAGGTTGACCAAAGAAAGAAAGAAAGCGCCCTAGCTGGTTTGGCTCAGTGAATAGAGCATTGGCCTGTAGACTGAATGGTCCCAGGTTTGATTGCTGTCAAGGGCAATTACCCAGGTTGTGGACTCAATCCCCAGTAGGGGGCATGCAGGAGGCAGCCAAATAAATGATTCCTCTCATCATTGATATTTCTATCTCTCCATCTCCCTTCCTCTCTGAAATCAATAAAAATATATTTTAAAAAAAGAAAGAATAAGAAAAACAATGGTTATATTGGAATTAATGAAAGTCTATTTATCCATTTACTCTGTTTTTTATTTTTACTGTTCAATTATGAAAAATATGTAGAACATACTAATTTCCTGTTTCTAAGTGGTTACCCCAGTAAGTACACATGAAATGTTTCTATTGAAGCCTAAAACTGTAGAACCTAGTGATGGGTGTCATAAAAAAATCTAACAAAATGATGCGTTAGAAAAATACTAAAAATGCTTCTTCTAGATTCTATCAATATCCTGGAAAAAGAGAGCTATTTAATCCCTTATGGCTATTCTCCAGAATAATCTTCTCATTATTAAGCAAGTGGGTTTTTGTTAGCACTGAGCCATACACCAGCATTAATTGTAAAAATAGCTTTCTTTTTTTTGGTCAGCCTATTTAAATTAATACAGTTCAGCTTTTTACATTTCCTAAGCACTTACACCTCTTATATTATTTTAAAAATTATGGTGGTCATTATTTTCAAACTTATCTAATGGGCATTCACTGATCCTACAAAATCGATGAAAAAAATAATGTACTCTGATTTCTATTTCTGTTTAGGCCTCTGATGGTTCATTTAATGGATTCACCCAGGTAAGTAATCAACTTGCTGGCAAAATCCATCTGTTGAGAATAATGCAAATTTTTAAAACAAGGACCTTAGTGTCACTGGTATGGCATAATTATTGTGTCAGCACAAAATTCCACTACTTACAAATTCAGTAATGGAAACAGTAGTATTTTCAACATTGTACAGGTGTTTTGACTATTAAATGGGATATGTCCAGCAGTCTAGCACATATTGAGTCTTCCATGATTGTAGTTAGCTATTATTAATATGATTAGCTATACTGTGGGCTCCTGCCTTCTACTGATTCCTCTACTAGGAACTAGAAGTTGGCCTGATCTGAGAGATCCACTAGGTTCAACTGTTTGAAAAGAGGAGATGGGATCCTTTTGAACTGATGAAATTGCTTTTTAGAAAATATGATACATTTTAGGAGCCTTTTTATAAAGATTCATGCCAGGAGCCAGTCCATCCTTGCTGTTTCAAGGGACCTGGCATATATGGCATACTGTTCTTAATATGGTTGCTCACCTTCTTGGCGTTGTGTTTTAACCAAGGTCACCTCTCTGAGAAAGGTTGTTTCCCCAGGTAGGGATTTTCCCCTGAAGTTAGGGAGGGAATAAAACCTCTTAACCCCTTCCCCAGCAGAA
>NW_006297890.1:763846-780330 GCF_000327345.1 Myotis davidii
GGCCCCCAGCATCTGCACCCAAACAGGGACCCCTTAGGTCACCCCCTGGACCTGCTGGGGTCGGACCCCAACACGAGAGAACCTGGCTGAAGATCCTAGAGACAGAACCTGGATAGAACATGGCAAGAGAATTGACTAGAACCTGGTGACTGAACCTGGCTGGAGAACCTGGACAGAACCTGGCTGGAGAACTTAGCGAGGGAACATGGCTACAGAACCTGGCTGGAGATCCTAACCAGAACTTCATTGGAGATCCAGACCAGAACTTGGCTGGAGATCCTGGCTAGAGGAACCTGGCTATGATGATCACCCGAAGGCTGCCTCCATGTCATTCCTTCTTCGCCGACTCCGTCCACACCTTTGGGGAATCCTGGACCTGCTGGGGTTGGACCCCAGCAGATTCATATGAGACATACTACACAGAACCATCCCTTTTCATTGTTCTCCAGAAAGGAGCAAGTGGAAGATCAGATATCATAGGTTGGCTCTCTAAGGCAGTATTTTCCTTGCAAATCCATGGGAGAGGAGCCACAAGATGGACGGTCCCATTCACTGTATATGTCCTGACAGATGCACAGCTGTAACCCACATAACAGGCAGACCACATGGCTATGGAACTCGTGGAATAAGGTCTGGAAACCTTGAAGGGAGACTTCAAAAAGAAGCTTGTCTGTGATTAATGCTTTGTCTCAGAATATTAGACATGAAAAATTTCAAATTTTAACAGAATTTCTTCATTCAAAAGTTTGATTACTTTCCCCCATGTTACCTATAAAAAGATAAAACCCACTCACACACACCCACACCCAAATACAGATAGAGACAAACATAAAGGATTGTGCATTGCTTCCATCTGCATACAAGTCTTGAAAGTTTGAGTCATAAGAATTATTCATTTCTCATTTAAAATTTTTTATTTTTATCAGTTATAACTTAAAGAGTGCAAAATTTTATAAGTGTTATTTTTCTTTTAAAAATATTTTTATTGATTTCAGAGAGAAAGGGAGTGGTATAGAGAGATAGAAACATCAATGATGAGAGAGAATCATTGATCAACTGCCTCCTGCACGCCCCCTACTGGGGATCGAGCCCACAGCCTGGGCATGTGCCCTGACCAGGAATCAAACTTTGATCTCCCAGGTCATATAGGTCAACCCTCAACCACTGAGCCACACAGGTGGGGCTATAAGAGTTTTTTCCTTAAAAACTTCTGATCATCATATTCCCTCTCCATTTCCTGCTTCTTAGAGGTAAATATTTCACCACATTTTTTTAACAGATGGTTTCACATCCCCCATCCTCTCCTCCCCCGCATATGGATACATGACTTTCTTATAATGTTACTCTTTGATTTCTAAAGCATTATCTATTGACTCATTTCTCTGGAGGTAAGGACATAAAACACTTTCATCCTCCTACCTCCACAGTTCTCCCCCCGCCCTCTGCTTCATGCCCTTCCTCTGATATTGTTCCTCCATAGCCATCCGGACAATCTGTGGCAATATCATAGTTAAGATATAAATGCTATTAGTGCCCAAGTCTTGAAGTTTTTTAAGTTATGGCTCATCATTAACCTGTAGAAGTCACACTGAGGTATGATAATAAGATTGAGTTTCCAACATTTGAAAAGTTTAAATTTGTGGTTTATAGCCACTAAATTCTAAGTCGGTATAGATGTCCAGAGGACAAGCTGGAGACCAAAGACACCCCTGAGGACACTGCCCTTTATTTAATGTCTCTTGTCATAGCCTCATATTCTGCTAGTTCAGATTTATATTTAGAATAACTACTGTTAAAATTACTCTTTTCATTTTTTTACTTTTCTGACTATAATACAAACAGACTTTTTAAAACTTTATAGTGTGCTTATTGACACAGTTGATGAGAACTAATTTAAGTGATATCTTCGTTGTTTTATAGCAAATTAGCTAGAACCTTAATACTTTTAATCTTTTATTTTCTCCTTGATTTTCAGCCCCAGGACACTTCCTTATTTACAATGCAGACAGACCAGAATATAATCTGCAACTTGGTAAGTTGATTTTGGTTTGTGTTTTGGGGAAGTTGATAGTTACTACCGAATGTTCTAAGGTTGATAAATCTAAGTTATCTGGAGCTTGAATATTCAGAATGTAATTTCTACAGCCCCTCTTTTCTAGAAAATAGGAAGGAAAGCTTCTGAAAAATCTCAGTGTGACTTTGAATGTGGCTGCTTCTATTTATAAAGGCACAGAGATTGCACAAATCCGGTCTCCAAATTATGGGCTTCAGTGGGACCCATCAATCCATCAAGGACATGGATGTTTCTGCATGAATATAACTTCAGCTACAGGATTGAGAATGAAATCACCTCAGGAATTCATGTTTCACAATAGATGGTTGCTTTTTCTTGAACCTGAAGCTACCTCATTTCTTATCTCCAGTCTTTTTGCGAATTGTAGAAGTAATGCATAGTAGAGACGTGATTCCTACTTTGACGAGAGATGAGATGAAAGAAAAGATTAGCTAGAGAGTGAGTAGGAAGCAGAGTTACTCTTATCTTTGAGGAAATCCTATATGATGGATGTTGCAGTTAGCATTTCTAGCTCAGTAATTAAGTTAAATGATGAAATTTGAGTTATATCACTTGTCAGTTTGTCATTGATACTAAAGAGGATTTTGAATCTTTGAGGATTAGTATACAAGGGCTATTTGTAGCTCACTGGCTTTCCATGGAAAAAGTGTATAATTATCCCAGCTCCCGGCTTTTACACTGGGAGCTTGGAATTGGATTTCAGTAGAATGAATTTTTGGTTTCAGATGATTATACTTCTAAGTAAGAAATTCTATTCTGAGAAGTTTGTCTTAACAGTTCATTTGATATGTTTTCAAAGGCAAATGTGTCTCTAATAGCTTGTCATGGATCGTCATACTTCTGCCTTTTGGGTAACCAAATGAAAGGTAGAGTCTGTGTGGCTTTCAAATAAAGATTAAAATGTTTAAAATACAAATTACATTGGTGTTAATAATGGCACCAGAAAGACTCATGTTTTATGTTTATTGGTGGTTCTCAGCCTGGGTGATGATACTGATACTGGAGGATGAGATTTTTCACTGTCAGTTGTGAATGGGTTAAGAAAAATGGGGAAATACTGGTATAAAGGAAAAACAATGCATCATAAACTTACACCTATTACTTTGATGCCCAGCTGGTGTAGCTCAGTGGTTGAGCTTCAATCTATGAAACAGGGGGTCACAGTTTGATTCCCAGTCAGGGCACATGCCTGTGGGCTTGATCCCCAGTAGGGGGCATGCAGGAGGCAGCCAATCAATGATTCTCTCTCATCATTGATGTTTCTATCTCTCCCTCTCCCTTCCTCTCTGAAATCAATAAAAATATTTTTAATTAAAAAAAAGTCCAGTCGTAGAACCCAGTGTTTTTAAAGTTTCCCTGAGCATCTTCCTACTGCCGACAGCTGGTTCGAGGAACTTCTTGCCTGCCCTTCCCTTCTCTTGATATGTAGTCTCTGAAGCAGGTATCTTGCACCTTCTTTCCATTGGGGAACCCAGCTTGTCATGTTGAGCATTGCATGTGCTGCAGGCATTGGCTCTCCCTGTGGGGAACTGGGAAAGCACAGTGACCTGCATCTCCTGGTGAGATGTGATTATACAGGATGTTCCCAGGAGCAGGGCAGTTTCCCAGCATTTGATCACTGGCTGTTCTGAGCGAGGTGGAGGTTGAAGTTGGTAGTCAGTGGCACACCTTCCCAGACTGCATTGCACAGCCCCACAGCACATTGTTTGAGTGCTGGTTTAAACCCTTGGAATCTGCCCACCTTGCCCGGGGCTCAGAATTACCTCCTTGGTCCTTTGCAGTTCTCACAACATTAGTTCTCCCAAGATTGGAGAAGTAAGACTAGAAGGCAAATGACATATGGGAATGTGACTACACTCTTAGCCCCATCTTTGATCCATCCCTCTTCCTCTGCGTTGACTCACCTTCCGTCTTCTCACAGAGGAGGTTGGAAAGTCTGGGCCAAGTGTGTACACGACTAGTTTTGTTCTAAAGGAATATTTTCATTTCTGGGACTCTGAATTAAACCATTGCGGCATCCTGCTGCCTTACTAAATGTGAAGAGTATCCTCTCCGCTAATGTATGATGATGGCTAATTGAGCAAATGATAGGAAATCATTACCAGTGCTCCTATCTGGGGAGGGCAAGGATTCCGCCCTTTTGCAATCTCTGTCAAGGGATGTAGCCTATAGGAGAAAGGGGTTGAACGGGGGCACAATTCTGATGCCTGTTTTAGATCTTTTTCTGAGTTATCATTCCCAATTTGCCTGGGTTTTCCTTTCTATCTTGACAGAATATTTACAATTTTACATTACCTTAGAAGGAATAGAAGGGCAACTTGTGTTTCCAAAGTTGAGTAGCTGATTTTATGTATAGTCATGGTGTATCCTGTTCCATCCTTACTCATCATTCAATGAGTTGTATTCACTTACCCCCCCCCCGCCCTCGAATTTTAGGTGTTAGGTTGCAATGCTATGTTGTAATACTGGTGTGATATTATAGGGGAAATGTTGTGACTTGTGGGGACATATTTGGTTCGACGTCCTCTTCATGCTATGCCTCTGTTGCGTTGTTTGATTTCAGCAAGCAAATGCAATTCGACTCATTTATAAACTCACCCTACTTATCTTGCCTCACATAAAGCTACTTCAGGCTTCCAAGAAACCCAGGCTCTTATGCAAATCGTTTATTCATTTTAAGCTATCGTAACTTTTATTTTTAAGGCACAATGGTGTGTATTTAACTCATCCTTTGAAACTTCTCTTGGCTCCGCATCGGGCTTCAGACTTCTTCATCTCATAGAATCAGTTCCCAGAGGGACAGCCCACCTGCAGGTAGAACGCTTCCTGGTTTGTCAGGTCGCCCTGCCTGTCCTTTGTGTGTAGGTCATTTGATAGCATGCTCTCAAAGAAAATCATCTTGACTTACAGTATCTGCTGCTATGAAAACTTGTTCCATTATGAAGGTCATTCTTTTGAGAGAAATCTTTTCCCATAAAGAACTTCTGAGAGTATATTAGTTGAATTTTATTTTATTCTCTCTTAAAAATTGTATTAGAATACCTCTTAAAGGTTATAAAAGCACATAAAATATCAAATTTCTGCACACTTATCTACCAATGTGTCCTTCCTTTTATTCTGCCCTTTAAAGAGAAAGGCTCTGTGATATGGCGTGCATCGCAGTGGAGGATTTGGTGGGGGCCACAAGACAAATACTTTGTTTATCTAACACTAAGCTATTCATTATTCATTTCCTCTAATCTCAGCATAACTTCCCCATCACTTCCCCTTGGAACTTGTCATGATGAGCTTAGGTGGGGGCAGAGAGCTAAAGGTGGCTTTTGGTTGCTTATGGCGAGTATCTGACAGTTACTGATTTCTCCACTCAGAGTATTTTCAGATGCCTTCTTGGTCCTCTAAAAAACACTTGAAAACTCTTACAGTTTAAATGTTCTGATGGAAAAAATCTTAATGTGCCCTCAAATGGTCACCCATGCGATCCAAAAAAGGTCCTGCTAAATAAATATGCTTATTTATATTAATCAGAATTGAGAAAGAGAACATTTTCAGTAGCCATAGTCACATGCACTGGCTGTGGTGTTTTTAACGGCCCATTATTATTTAATATTGCTCATTTTAAAACCAAAACAGTCTAGAGTTAAGAGACTGTAGGAGCTGGAATCGGGATGACGTCTATGCAACAGGGATGAAAACCTCCCATTTTCCACACAATTAGAAAGGTCTCATTGACACCACGGAGATTACTATCCTGTGCAAGTTAATGCATTTTGATCTCCATGTTGGGATGACCCTCTATTTTCTGGTGTAATGCAAAGCAGTAGAGCTGGGAGTTTCCAGAGCTGTGTGTGCCCTGTGAGCTCTTCCTCACTTCTTCCAGCTGGCAACGGTGACTCAAGGTGCCATTTTAGCATCCCTTACAGATGCCATAGGAAGGGAGTAGCCTAAATATTGTAAGTAAAGTGAATAGCCAAAATGGTAAGTCTTGTCCTAACTTCAAGGGAAATGACAGTCCTCGATGATGGCAAAAAAAAAAACAAAAAAAAAAAAAGAAGAAGAAGAAGAAGTTGGTAGTGTTCATTCCTAGACTTTCCCGTTCGGTAAAGGCCCATGATGCCAAGTGTAGGGCTTTTTCCCAGCACAGATTTGGTGAAGCTAGTTGCCTGTGGGATGATGAAGAAATCTTAATGGTCCAATATTCTGTACTGCTGTCTATTCATATGTTCATCTTTTTCCTCTAACTCTCAAAACAAACAATGAAAGGCTGAGTCTGAACAGGCTCCACCAGCAGAGCCGAAAGCAGAGGAGCCCCTTGCCGCTGCACCTGCTGAGGACACCCAGGCTGAGGAGCCAGAGGGGGCAGTGGTGAGCACCACCTCCCTCCACCCACCGCCAGCCACCCCTGCCACAGCCATGCTCATCTCATGATCCCATTTCTCCCTTCTCATCCATGCTTCACTTGAGCTAAATCACCTCCATACCTGACAGGTTCAAATAACCTTTGTTCCTTTGACAGTGAAACTCTATTCTCTTTTATTTTTGAAAAGAAAGCTATCCAGAGAGCTGATCTTATCTACCTTCTTTAAAAAGGAAGGGTGCCCTGATTCTTTCTGATACTCTCCCATTCGTGGTAGGTAGGTTGTAGAAATTGCAAATAATCAAAACTACTAATATTAATGTGGTGCTCTACCTGCAACTGCTAGAGATGTGCCTTCAGTTAGAGACCAACCTGCAGGTGATAAACAGAACGATAATAATTTCGTTGGTTGCGTCTACATATTGATTTCATACAATATTAGCTGTGTAGGTTGGTTAAGGCCAATGAAACCACACCTCATTGCAAACTGGGATGAGCTCTATATGCACCATGTGGAATTGGATTGTGTAACACCTGTGAAAGCATAAACTAATACCAAGGAAAATGTAATTCAAAATACCGATGGGGAGTGAAACACTTACTTATGAAATGCAGTTAAAATGTCTCCCAAGACTTTTAATCGGGGTGCCGTTTACTACAGCCTTTATAGAATCTGTTCAAAGAAGGCAGCCAATCTCCCTGTTTCCCAACATTACATAGCCTGGATGAAATAGCTAGAGAAATGAAAGTGTTTCTTGCTGTTGGTATGTTAGGTCATTTTGCTGGGAAAAAGAGTAGGTCATCTGTTAAATCTATAGTTTATTAATTAGTAGAAAAATAAATAATAGGGCAAGATAGTGATGAAAAATACAAATGAAGAATGACTCAAGAAACATAATTTTATTTTCCAATGAAAGACATAGACTGGACCAAGTCCTGGATGAGAAACAAGAAATGCGTCCTGCAGACTGAGTTCCTCCCGGCAGTGCCTCTGGCCGGACTTAGACTGAGGAGTGCTGAATCCCTGCTTCTGAACTGTCACTCCCAGAATCAAGCGAGATCTCAGTAACCCAATGCCAATGGGGCATTGTCACCTGGTGTCAGAATAGGATCTGTCCACCCACCTTAGCCTTAACAGAGGAAGGGAAAGACACAGTTGGATTTTTGACTACGGTTTAATTAAGAAGATAATTGATTTTAAAATTGTATGGAGCCTGGTTGGTGTGGTTCAGTGGTTGAGCATCAACCTATGAACCAGGAGGTCAAGGTTCGATTCCCAGTCAGGGCACATGCTCAGATTGCGGGCTCGATCCCCAGTAAGGGGTGTGAAGGAGGCAGCTGACCAATGGTTCTCTCTCATCATTGATGTTTCTATCTCTCTCCCTTTTCCTCTCTGAAATATATATAAAAGCATATGGATGATGCCAGGGAGTTAAGGAAATGTTGGTTAGGTTCAGATATTGATTCAATTCTGAAAAGTTCTCATCAAATTTTTATTTTGAATAGCAGCCCAGACTTCATCTTCACCTGTGCTTTTAAACCACATTGATTCCATGACCTAGACCAGGGGTCCTCAAACTACGGCCCGTGGGCCACATGCAAATACAAATATTGTATTTGTTCCTGTTTTGTTTTTTTACTTCAAAATAAGATATGTGCAGTGTGCATAGGAATTTGTTCATAGTTTTTTTTTAAACTATAGTCCGGCCCTCCAATGGTCTGAGGGACAGTGAACTGGCCCCCTGTTTAAAAAGTTTGAGGACCCCTGACCTAGACTATTCGATATAAGGCTTACTGTTCATAATGCCCATGATTTTGAACAAGGGTATTTGATGTTGTGCTATAGATTGGAGATGTGAAATAGACAAGTTCATGTGTTAAGTACAAGCTTGACAGTTGATTCTCCATGATCCCCTTTCACACCCATTCTAAGTTTTTGTTTTTTTCACAATCCAAGTTCATTGTTTTTCCAAAATATAATATTAGTAGCTACCAATTACCAAGTACCTACTATATCATATCGACTATTATATAAAGATTATAAACTTTTTAACCACAGGTAATATTTAAAATATTTAATAAACTTCATGGTACAAGCACCAGCTTCCTTAATGTTGGGTACATAGATATTTGGAAGAATTCTTCATTCTCAAAAGTCTTATCCCCTACAGATAGGTGAACTTCAGAAAAAAATAAAAATTTTAGATTCCTTGTGAAGTACAAGGCAAATTGGAAAGTCGTATGAAGGATTCAGGCACCTGCTGAGACCCAGAGATGATGTAAGACAGCACATACAGAGCTCACTATGTGAGCCACCCTCTCCAACGAGAAAATGTTTATTTTTTCATCCTCGTATCGACTGAAAAATAATAATAAAGGGGGCAGCTTACGGCAGTTCCATTTTCCTAAGCTCATTAAAAGTGGCTCTCTTCCCTGTTTTTAAAATTGGCACCCTTCGATGAAGTCAATCCTTCCTCATGCGCTCTCTTCTACTTAAGAAAGTAAGATCATATAGAATGTATTTTTGTTCTCTAATGTAGACTTACAGCTTCTTCTGGTCACAGTAACTGAAGGTACATTAAAAACTAGGTTTTCTAAGGAAGGTCTCTTGCCTTGCTAGATGTGTGATGTTTGGTTGTAAAACCATAAAAATCTCCACTGTGTCCCACGCATCAATTAAGAGGCTGGCTGTAGCTGTCATTAGTCAGGATTGTATTGGCATGGCCTTTTGAGGCCGTCCTTTCTGCCGCTGAAATGTCACCACACAGTTATTACTTTGAGTTCTGACAGAATTCATTTTGTGGAAGGTGAAGTTTGTGGTGTGTGTGTTTTTTCTGAAAGAGGCCAATGTAATTTCAAACACAGGAGATGTTAGCAGTGGTGCACAAAGAAACCAGGGGCTTTCAAGAAAAGTTTAGTTATTACATTTGTGTTTGTTGTTTTATTCCCCCATCAGCTGACATTGCATTTAGTTGGTCCTACACAAACATGTTTCCAGTGTATCTGCAAGATGCATTTTAAAAGCCAACACTTGCTGCTCCTGCAGATGGTTCCACATTCTATAAGTGATGGCCCCCTCCCCCGTTGAGGTTGTTCTTAATAGCTGTTTCCACAACCAGTACTTGCTTAGTCCCCTGAGTTTGCAGTACACAACATTTACCTTTGCTTCAAAAGGCAAATCTGCTCGTCCCACACACTTTGCAAATAAATCTCCAACTAAAAGGTTAATGTTTTAATATGCATTGCTATTAGATGTTCTTCCATGACCTTAAAGGCCAGAATAACCAAAAATTCATTAACCGTGGCATTTCTGCGGCAGACTTTAATTTTTAAAGAAAGTCTGGAGCTAATGCTGACAGATGTTGCCATGACAACACTGCCGCCAGCAGCCAAGTTGTGCTGGGATCTGGCTGCTGAGGGTTTATGATGGGACCGCAGGCCATACCAGGAAAGTAGATTGAAAAAGATGATTGAGATGAAGGTCAGGGGGAAAAAATATCCACAAAGTTTCTTATTGGAAAGGAAGCGCATAGATGTATCAAATGAAGTGTGTAATACGAGCTGCCATCTTTGAAAGGAACAACAGTGGAGGCCGGTGCTCCCTGGGAGAACTCACCCTGCGGTCATGCTGAAGGAAAATGATGGCCTTCGGTGCTTTAAAAATATAGTTCATGTGAAGAGGAGTGCTAGCCGTCAGCCTGGTTTTAATACAGGAATCTTCTCTTGGGGCCGTAATGACCCTCATTGTATCTTGGGCTTTTCTTTAAAATGAATCCTGAAGAAAAAATTGTAATTTTATACAATTACTAGGATGTTCAGACAAGTCAAGAGCGCAAGTTGGATCCAGAATACGAGATGAGCAGAAAAAGCCAGGGTGGCCTGAAGCCACAATTCCCACTGTGACATGATCTTTCTTTGTGACATCCCAGTGGGACTCTGGGGGTCGCTCCAGCTCCAATGTTAATTGGTGGAAGAATCAGAACTAAAACTCGGGTCTCCAGCCCCACCTCCAGTGCTACTGCCACTCTATCACATTTCCCCACTGTAAAATGCAAGCATTGGACCCTTGCTGGTTTGGCTCAGTGGATAGTGCATCAGCCCACAGACTGAAGGGCTCCAGATTTCATTCTGGCCAACGGCACATACCTTGGTCACAGGTTCAATGTGCCTCTCTCACATTGATGTTTCTCTCTCTCTCCCCCTCCATTCCATTCTCTCTAAAAATCAATGGAAAAATATCTTCAGGTGAGGATTACCAAAAGTAATAATCCTATCTAATAAAAGACAAAAAGGGTAATTAACCGTACCTCTGCTAAGCTTCCCATTGGCTAATCAGGGCGATATGCAAATTAACTGCCAACAAAGATGGTGGCCGGCAGCCACGCAGCTGACGAAAGCAGGAGGCTTGCTTGCTCCAGTGATGGAGGAAGCCAAGGTTCCCTGCCTTTCGCAGCCAGGCTCTGAGCCTGAAAGCAACAGCTCCGAAAGCAACAAAGTTTCAATTATAGAAGCCAAACAAGCCCCAGATACCTGCTTTCAGCTAGCCGCGGCCTTAGAGCTGGAGCAAGCAGGACGGCAAAAAAGTTTAATTATAGAAGGTAAATTAATCCCAGAATAAAAAAAAAAAGGAAAGGAAAAAAAAAGAGAGGCTGGGAGCTTCAGTCACTGGCCAGCCTGAAAACGACCCTCAGCCCCCCACCCCGACTGACCAGGCACCCCAGGGGGGACCCCCACCCTAAAAGGGGGGGGTCACTATGACACACACTGACCACCAGGGGGCAGACGCTCAATACAGGAGCTGCCCTCTGGTGGTCAGTGCGCTCCCACACTGGGGAGCTCTGCTCAGCCACAAGCCAGGCTGATGGCTGCCAGTACAGCGGTGGTGGTGGAAGCCTCTCCTGCCTCCTCAGCAGTGCTAAGGATGTCCAACTGCAGCTTAGGTCTGCTCCCCGCTGGCAAGTGGACATCCCCTGAGGGCTGCCAGGCTGCCAGAGGAATGTCTGATTGCCAGCTTAGGCCCAATCCCCTGGAGAGCAGGCCTAAGCCAGCAGGTGGTCATCCCCTGAGGAGTCCCAGACTGCGAGAGGGCACAGGCTGGGCTGAGGGACCCCCACCCCTGAGTGCACAAATTTTTGTGCACTGGGCCTCTAGTAATAATAATAATAAAATAAAATGCATTGGGCTAGATGATCCCCAGAGCCCTTCAGCTTTGGGGACATATTCACCTCTAACTTTGTAAACATAGCTGTGTGTGTCCAAGTGCCGCATGTCCAAGTGTCCTCTGTTGTAACTGTGTAGTACAGTGGATAGAGCCAGGAGAAGATTGGGTCACCTTCTCTTCCATGTCCCCATTCTGTACATGTCTTTCTAAACAATGAAGTCTACAGGCCTAGTTGCAAAAATAACATAGTGAAAGGCTATCCAGCCAATCTTGATTTTTTTTTTTAACCATAATTTGCTATTAACTAAGAGGGATTTTATGACATGTTTGCTTAGATGCTCAGATGCTACATGTGTTTGAGTGAAGAAAGGTTTTACTTGTAATCTCTGAATCTCATTTTAAGAAGTAGCATTCCCAGCATGTAAGTGAATGTGCTGGCTGTAAGAACACACTCGAGTTCTTTATCGAACGCCCCTGGTTGGTGTTGGGAGTTGCTAGTAGGAAGCAGTGGGTCCTTGGAGGTGCTCAGGTCTCAGGACCCCTGTGGAACTCTCATTGTCGACTTGGATGTGGGTTGGTGTGAAAAATCACAGAATTTAAAGTTAAACGGTTCCGATTCCGGTTAACTGGCTGCGTGAGTTACTTCAACTGTAAGTATTATTTGACTTGTCTAGGACAGTGGTTCTCAACCTTGGCTGCACATTAGAATCACCTGGGAATCTTTTTTAAATCCTGATTTCTGGGCCTTATCCTCCAGAAATTCTGTTTCTTTGTTACTAATGTTGTGGCCTCACCCCATAACAAAGAAACAGAATTTCCGGAGGATGAGGCCCAGAAATCAGGATTTTAAAAAAGATTCCCAGGTGATTCTAATGTGCAGCCAAGGTTGAGAACCACAGCTCTAGGAAATGGGAATACTATCTGATAGGGTTGCTGGGGAAGTAATGTGCTGTAAATGTCAAACACCTGGGATATGCCTGGAACGCTGTAGATTCCTAGTAAATGTCAGTTTCCCTCACGGGCTACCATATATTGAAAGCCTGGCTGTGGTTCAGAAAGATCACACCCCATGTTCGGGGCACATTGGTGAGCCCAGAATTCAGTGATCTTTCAGCCGAGCGCCTCTGCCAAGAGCAAAGGTCAGACGACGGATGCTCTCTGACTCTATGCCCTTTAGCCACAGAAGAACCATGTCTTAGCTAAAATTTAAAAATATATGTATCTTGTATTCTCTACTTATCACTTGTGGCATTTACCCCAGGAGAATTTTAATGAAATGAAGTGCATCCCAGGCACACGTAAATGAAGAGTGTATGAGAAAACTGAAAGTATTAAAGAATAAATCACAAAAATGGTATCAGATTCACTCTTACCAGGGTTTTTTGTTCATTTTAATGCTCTTCACACTTAAATATACAAAGAAAGTCAAAACTTCAAGAGTACTATGTTCTAGAAATATTAGGCTAGCCCAGGAGAATTTTTCACAAACCAAGGCAGGAAATGGTTCTTAAAGTGTAATAACTGAGCCTGGTATGGAGAAATATGTGAGCTTTTCACCCATCCCCACCCTGGATAGAAGACAGCTGGCATCTAGGGCCGCCCCCATGAAGGTGGAAGCAGCTTTCTGAAGCCTCCGGGTCATCTAGAGCTGAAACTCACACACCAGTGCAGCTTGTGACAAATATTAGGGGGATTCAAGACCGATGGTTGTGTGTAGACACCTGATGGACCCGCCCCACCTCCTGTTCTGAGAGAATATCTACAAGTCCGCAGGAGAGTAAATGGAACAAATGTTTCCATGTCTACTTTCAACATCCGGCCTGGGGAGATTTTACCTCATTTTAGATAACTACACAAACACATAAAATGTGTTTTAATTTTGGATAACAAACACATAAAAAAGCATAGGGCCTATAGAGAAAGGAATACAATGGAAGGAACGCATTGCATAATAGATACAGAGTCAAAATTTTCTTTGGAGAAAAAAAAATTACCGCAAATACAGCAGAAAAATTTGAAAAATGTCTTCCTTTTGTTATCAGCAAAATTCAAGAGGACCTTGATTATTTGAAACAAGAAATGAAAGATGAGGTAAGGCAACCTCAATGAGATAAAACGAGTTGCTCATGAGGTAGATGAGAAGGGGTCTCGGTGATGACAGATTGGAAATAAAATTTGCCTACGAGTGGTAAGCCGGTGGGAGCCGTGCGGTGAGTCATGCTCTGAGGGTAAACTGGAGGAGCTCACCCAGCACAGAGAGGAAAAGCACAAGCAGAGGGGGTGGTGGCAGCCCGGAGACTGAGGACACAGCTCCGGGTAGTTACTGCTCCTGCGGAGAAGCTGCAGGGGCGGGAGTGGAAGCGCAGTAGCCCGTGCTCCAGCTGGACTCCCCTGGCTGAAGGAAACCCTGTATGCAGATCCTGAGAATCACCAAAAAGGGGCAAAATCATGAGGGACTGGCACCTAAATGTTAGCCTTTAAAATTTTTAAATTTGAAGCTTGCAAAAGAAGTTCTGCAAACATATAGATTGTGGAGAAAATGCACTACAAAACAACAGTAATTAGACAGGCCTCAGACCTGTCCTTCCCAATACTAAGTGTCAGAAGGACATACAGATTTTTAGTGCAAAAAAACACATTTTAACAATTCTAAAGGCAGTAGTCAGTCATGTTTGAAAGCAGCAGGGAAACATTACCAAATATTTAAGGTATATAGCATCCATAGAACTCCTGAAAATCATTTTTTGAAGATGTATCATGATTGACTGAACGATGAATCAAAATCAGTGTGGCCCTAGCTGGTTTGGCTCAGTGGATAGAGCATTGGCCTGTGGACCAAAGGGTCTTGGGTTCAATTCCAGTCAAGGGCACGTACCATGGTTGCAGGCTCCTCCCTGGCCCAGGCCCTGGTCGGACTCATGCAGGAGGCAACCAATAGATGTGTTTCACATTGATATTTCTCTGTCTTTCCCTCTCTCTCTTCCACTCTCTCTAAAAATTAATGGAAAAGTATCCTACGGTGAGGATTTAAAAAAAAGTCATCGGACCTTACGTAGGACATCACCAAAAAAGGGGGGAGCATGTTTAGTATTTAAATGATTTATTTTGAGTGAGAGAAAGAAAAGGAGGGAGAGAGAGAGAAACATCATTAGCTGCCTCCTGTACATCCCCTACTGGGGATCGAACTCATAACCTGGGCATGGCCCTGACCAGGAATCACACTGGTGACCTTCACGTGCATGGGATGATGCTCAATCGACTGAGCCACACAGGCCAGGGCTAGTTAAATTATTTAAGTGTATAGCTCATAAAATTGTTGTAAATATGGTTACAAACCAAGATTTTTCTCACAGTGTTTATAACAGTTCTAAGAACTGGAAACCAACTAGTTCAATTACAGGAGAACTGTTAAATAACTTGTTAAATAGAAAAGGAAATAAAGTGTTATATAGCTATTGATAGAATTTTTCTATGAAACATCATCTATATGTTGTAAATTAAAGAGACAAATAAAGCCCCTGTGTGCATAGAAATGAATAAAAATAAATACCTCAAAATCTTACCATTAAATTATTTCTTTTATTTTTAAACTGATGACATCATTATTTTTTAATCAGAGAAAAGATCTATTTTCAGTTAAAATAACCTGCCCTATAGAAAAGTATGGAATTTCATACTAGGGACTCTGCAGTTGTCATCTAGACCAGTGACATGAGTGGCAAGCTGCTTTTCAGGCACTGTTCAGAGATCATATTGCCAAGGAAGTAACACAATGAAGAAGTGAAATAAACCAATCAAATTAAACAGATCCCAGAGATCACAGCCTCTCCTGCAGCCAGTCCCACTCCTACTTGTTGGGGGTCTCATCCTCGTTGACTTGCTTTCATGACACCATCTCCTGAGGGACTGCCTGCTTGTGTTTCTGTCAGCAAGTTGTGTTCCCTGCTTTGCAGGCTTCTGAGGCCATTGTTGCATTGCATCAGTTTCATTCCACTTCCAGAACAACTTCTAATGCAGCAAGGTGTTTAAAAGGACTCTGACAGGATTGCCATAACCCTATCGC
This sequence comes from Myotis davidii, assembly GCF_000327345.1. NCBI lineage: Eukaryota > Metazoa > Chordata > Mammalia > Chiroptera > Vespertilionidae > Myotis > Myotis davidii. Next base: position 779,499 of record NW_006297890.1, read on the forward strand.
TTCCCACCAAGGAGGCTGTTGGAGCCGAGTGGTGAAGCTGTCAGATCTGAGTGAGAAAGTGAGAACTGCTCACCATCTCTAAGATGGGTCCCTGCTGACCCTTGTGGTTTCGTGTGATTGAGGTGCACATTGTGGAGCCGGGTGGTGAAGCAGTCAGATCTGAGTGAGAAAGTGAGAACCGCTCACCATCTCAAAGATGGGTCCCCCGCTGATCCTTGTGGTTTCGTGTGATTGAGGTGCACATTGGCAATAGTCCGGGACTTGGGCACACAGGTAAACAACATGTGCCTAAGGGCAGCTAGAAATTTTTTAAATTCATCTTTGCATTAAATGTTTTTCCACTATAAATATATTTTGCCAACAGATAGTATAGTTTTGGCAGAAGATAATAGTGTATCCCTTAACATTGGGAGTGAAGAGGAAAATATAGTAGCATTGAATAACAAAGGCTTGAAATACTTTGAGTGGTTTCAGCCCCCTGGTCTCCCTGGATAATACATTAAAAAAATAGTCATTAATCATTATGGGTTTTTTTCCTAGCAGGTAGCAAGGAAAGTCTAGAAAATGTTTTTCTTTTTCCCCTGGTCTCCCTGGATAATACATTGTAAAAAATAGTCATTAATCATTATGGTTTTTTTCCTAGCAGGTGTAACATCTACAGTAGCAAGGAAAGTCTAGAAAATGTTTTTCTTTTCTAAATCTTCAAGTAACTAACAAGTTGGAATGCATAAATATCATAAAAGAGGAATAACCCTATTACTGAAAACTTTTTCAGCCTTGCCTTGATTTTATCTAGTGTTAACACTTAATCTGAGCAAAAGGATTCTTGTGT
>NW_006297890.1:780504-803577 GCF_000327345.1 Myotis davidii
TTCAAATTTTAACTTCTTTTTAGCCATGTTTTTATTTTGTAGATGGTACCAAAATTGCTCATCTTCCACCTGAGGAGCCCAGGACTATAAAGGATTTCACAATTCTTTGTGTGTGAGTGTGTGTGTGTGTGTGTGTGTGTGTGTGTGAGAGAGAGAGACAGAGAGAGAGAGAGAGAGAGAGAGAGAGAGAGAGAGAGATCAGGTCAATTGCTGACCTGCAATTGGCTCCTATGAGGTCAAGGAGTCAGAGCACAGAGACCGTGCACTTGGCCTCCACCTGCTGGTGGCTGGCATCCCAGCAGCCATGCTATCAAGTCTACATCAAATCCAGCCAAGGAAACCTGTTTAAACCATTTACCAAAGGAAAGAGAACATATATATCTTATGATAGTGAAATTTGATAGGGTCAAGTTGATAGGTGTACAGAGCCCTAGGGATAAATAAGGAATTCGTGGTTAACATTCTATTTGTATGGAGCGGGTTAGGAAATTGCCTTTGAGAACACCACCAATGCTTCACAGAAATATATTCTCTCTGAAGCTATATCAGTTCAGTTGAGAATAAAATCCAATTACTAGTTGTATGAGCTCGGAACATATATGTATGGAAGGATTTGTGTATAACCACTTGGAGGAATAGCCTATCAGATACGATGGTGGCTGCTTTCAGATCTGTGGCAACATGTATGTGTGCATGTGTGGACGTGGTGGTGCTCACTGTCAGTTCACTCTGTCTGCATGTACATAGATCTGTCTGGTGTGAAGCTATGGAAACCGGTGGGATGGACACTCCATGGTGTGATTTTCCAGACAGATAGAAATCACAAATAACTTAGAATTGTGGCAACACAGCTTGCTCTTTGCATTTAAGCCCACTTAAATGCCATTGTGCGTGCAGTCTTTAGGTATAGATTCTGATGTGAAGAAACTTGGGGAGGTCCTCAGGGTCCTAAAGAAGCCTGTTCATTTCTCCAACAATAAAACTACAAGGAATTGTTCAGTGTTCTTGGAATCAAGATACCCTCCTAATTTATGTTCGACGGCAACAATCACCTCCATTAAAAGGCCAATGTTTCTTTAAAACAAGAGGTGCAATTCTCTTACTTAAATATCTATTATGGAAATGTTCGGTCATCCACCAAATATAAATCTGTTTTCCCACTTCAAAAATGATCAACATTTATAATTCACTTCAAATAAGTATGCCTCAATTCAGGTGAAAGGATTACTTTTCGGAAACCTATGTACTTTAAAGACAGGGTAGAAAAAGAGAAATAAATGCTACACAGTGGCTAGTGCCTCTACTTTGAATCATTGTACACTTTGGAGAGCCAAATTCTCATAATAAAAAACTCTTATAAAAGAAGGAAGTAAATTCCTAAGAACATGAGTATTGCCCTCACTGGTTGAGCTCAGTGGATAGAGCGTCAGCCTGTGGACTGAAGGGTCCCAGGTTCGATTCCAGTCAAGGGCACATGCCCGAGTTGTGGGCTTGATCCCCAGTAGGGGGCGTGCAGGAAGCAGCCAAGCAATGATTCTCATCATTGATGTTTCTGTCTTTCTCCCCCTCTCCCTTCCTCTCTGAAATCAATAAAAGTATATTTTTTAAAAAAAGAGGGGTTGGAGTTTTGCCAAACAGATGGCAGTCTGCTTGCTGTCCCTAACTCCTAGGCCTCCGTAGACTATAAAGAAAGCTTCAAAACCTGATGAGCCTCAGCCGAGGGGAGAGAAGAGACAGAGCTGAGTCTGACTCTTACTGTGAGGCCCTGGAGACAGACCCCTCCTGTTGGTTCTGGTTTGCAGATCCTACCAGGCACTGATGCTGACCTGACTGATGCAACCTCCGTGCGGGCAGCAGAGGGCGCCCCAGCAGAGGAAGCAGAGAAGGAGCTGGAGGCAGCGCTCCCTGCAGGGGAAGGAGCAAGTTTAGAGGAGCCCAAGGCTGATACAGAAGCTGCAGAGGCTGCAGACAGTGACAGAGGTCAACCAGAGGAAACGGAAGCGGCAGCGCCTCAGGTAAGTGCCTGGTGACGTGGGGGTGCTGGGGGATGTGCCCGTTGGCATGTTCTGTCTATTGGTTCATGGCCATAACTCTTGGATGTGGAATAGGTTTGTAGCCATTTTGTGACATGCTGCTCTGCGGGGGGGCCGGGGGAGGGGAGAGGGAGGGGATGGAAATTCTCAGAAAGGGTGGTCACACCATTTTCTCAGTGTCAGTATTCTGGGGTTCCACGCAAGCCCCCAGGGCTACGGTGACTGGGCTGAAATTAAGCACAGATCGAGGTAAAGGAGACTATGCAGTAAAGTGATGGAGAAAAGAATGAAGCACAGGATGAGAATGGAGGCAGGAGAAAGGGAATAGAATAGAATGAATGGGGTGACCGTGTGGATTGCGGGAGAAAATGGCCAGAAAGTGCTTAGCCTGCTGCCAACCACATGCTGAGAACCCAGTATTCATACATAAATCATGTTGCTGTGATTATTACTTTGTGGTGGTGGTTATTATTAGAGCACCTCCAAATTCACCCCAAAGTAGGCTTCTTTTACCAAAAGCCCGTCCTGATGTTGCACTTTCAAAAGGAAAATGGGTCCTGTGAGCCTTCAGACACAGGTGAAGCTGGGCTTCGCCCAGGTCTGGCCTTCTCAGACCAGTGCTCACAGGCAGCACAGCCCCCTAAGCCCAGACTGTGGAGCCTCAGGCCCAGGGGCCCGGGCAAGCACAGCTCTCCCAACCCCCGTGCTGGGATCCTCTCTACCTTCTAGAAGGTTAACCGTGAGAGTGGGCTTCATGCATGCTTTCCATTTCTCTGATTATTTTACTCAGAGTCAGTTTCCAGAAGTCTCTCCAGGGTTACTCGAAGTTTGAAACTGAATTGCCCCTTTCCTCCCACTAGAAACCCAGCAAGTAGCATTGGTGTTTGGAGAAAGAACTCAATTCTATTCATTGTCATATTTCCTTGTCACTGTGCCAGGAATACTTTTGTACATACTGTTATACTTGTTGAAAGATTGTATTATTTTCTCCAAACTGAAGAATGGAAGTGCTTTTGCCCACTGACGCCTGAGGGAATATAGAACTTATATTATTATTATTAATCTGAAAAGCCAGCAGTATCTCTAGACTTTCCTTATGTGAGTTAAATCTCCCTCTCCCTCCTTGCTCTCACCTTTGTCAAAACATAAGGGGGAGGTCTTGATCCTTTGGTCTACTGTCCCTGACAATAGAGGGTTGGAGTGGTTGGCGGGAGTCATGATTCCGGAAACTGTGCCTGGGGTGTGGCTCTGACCATAACCAGCAGGCAGGGGCCACATCTTTACCGACAATGTGGTTTCGGGCTCTCCGGGAGTCCCATAAGACTCTGGGAGAAGAGCAAATGGGCCAGGGCAAGAATGACCCCCCTCCTTGGAGTCCCACAGCATTTCCTTTCAGGACTGTCTCCTCCACCCGCCATGACTCCGCCCCCTCCCTGCAGTCTCCTGTCCCTCCTCCCAGTTTGCACAGAAACCTCCCTCTTTCCAAACTGGGTGATTGTTCAAGGATCCAGAAATTCATCCCACGAAGGGTATCTCTCTCAGGAGAGAGAGAAAGGAGGAAGGTCCTGCAAGGCGGAAGGCCCAAGGGCCAGAAAGCCTACATCGGGTTTGGGGAATGAGCAAGGTGGGGAACCTGGGAGCCACGGAGGGTGTGGCAGGGAGAGTGTTTCCGAAGGACGACCACATTTTTCTTTCCCCAGGAGAAGGTCATCCCTGCGGTCATCATCGAGCCCGCTTCCAACAACGAAGAGGAGGGAGCACACGAAGTCATGACAGGTGCAGAGGCCCAGGAGGCGACTCAAGACTCGGCCCTTCCAGGCGCCCCCAGTGAGGTGCCGGAGCCGGCTGCTGAGCAGAAGGCCCCCGCGGACTCCCAGCCCGAGCCCTCCGCTCCGCCTGCGAGCCAGGCCTCTCAGGACGTGCCTCCCGGCTTCCTCTACAAGGTCTTTCCATTCTTCGTTTTTTAAATCGGGCGGCCAGTTGTCCTTCCTCTGCTTTGAGGCCCTTCTGCTCACACCTTTGGTTTCCCGATTTTTACGTTCACTTTTTTTTTTTGCTGCAGACTCTTTTTCTGCACTGCTTCCCCCTCCCTCCCAACGTCACATGGCAACGGGCAGGATTTCTGTGCTGCGGACAAGGGACCTACAGTGATGTCTTTCCATTTTTAGCAAAGGAGAGTTAAACGCTGTGCCCCTTGGTAGTGATGGGTGCATGCCTTCCACCTGAGTGCCTCTGCTCCCCACAGAGCTCCGTGGGCGCCTCCCGTGCTGGGCTCACCTGCTCCCAGCTGGATTATACACGCCTCCGAGGGCAGGAAACAGGAATCGCCCATTCAGCTCTGGCCCCTGGTTACAGTGCAGGACACAGAGCAGGGAGCCAATGAATATTTTAAAAGAAAGTGGATAAATATGTTAATGGGCTTCTATGAAAAGGAAGAGAGAAAAGAGGCCAGAATTTGTGGGCAGAAGGTCTTGCTCAGAGAGGCCGAGTGGTCACATAGAGCCTTCGTACACTGAAGGGCCCTTACAAGAACCAACCCAGCAGACACCCAGAAACACAGGCTTCAACCACGTGTGGAAGGCAGCTCATCCTCCGTAACAGAACATTGTTGGGAATTATAAGTCCCATCGTTTGATTTTACATGTCAAATTTCAGCTCTTTGTCTTTTTAGAAGTATTAAATTTTTGTTTGTGGGGGGTGGGATTGACGAGTCATGATCTTTTTCTTCTCTCTGCTTCTTGGGCAGTAACTGCTGCTACATTGCTACCTCCCAGGGGGACGGTGTGGGTATAATGCATTTATGAATGAATTATGTGAAGACAACACTAAGCCTGTGGCAGGTGAAGGCATGTGTCCCACTGTGTTTTGTGTCAGAGGACAAGGAATCAGGGTGCAGGCTGCCACTGGAGGCCGGGTCCAGCTGGGCCCTCCAACCTCCTCACTGACCACGTAACCCCTCTCTCTGGGTGTCAGTATTCTCATCAGAAAAATGAATTTGGGGATAAGATAGAAATTTCCAGCTCTGACATTTTGTGATTCTACATGCAAACAACACATTTTAAGAGCTGATTATTTAATATCATGGGTAGGGTTGAGGGGAGGGACATGGGAAAAATAAACCTGGGTGTGATTATAGATCGTTATTGAAGCTGTATAATGGGGCTCATTTTACTATTCTACTTTTTAAAAATTTCCTATACTTAAAGTTTAAAGAAATCTTTTAAAAAGGGGAACTAGAAATAGGTTATCATGTTTAAAAGGTAGGACAGGGAAAGAAGGAAGTTTATTTACAGGAGATTGGACACAGGATTTGATTAAACCCTGATTTCATTATAACATGCAAGCGACGGTTTTCCCAATGCGACAGAAGCTGTGGTTAGAGGAACATTCAGCTAGGCATTTTTAGTTCAAAAACAATAATAAAGCATCTGTGATAATTACATGCAAATCTCTAGCAAAATTATGAAGCATTAAACTTTAATGAACGCACGGCATTTCGGCTCTAGCAGAAGGTATTGCATTACTAAATATGCGTCCAGGGGCCTTGGTTTCAGTCTGTAAGAGTAGGATGTATTGAGTAAAGGAGAGGATTTCCTTTCTGCCTTCAGGAGCCTTCTCCTCCGTTGGGGAGATACAGGTCTTCATTGTTATCAGCTTGGGGATGCTATTGAGATGCCTGGGGACCATCTGACGGGGAGAGCTTGACCTGACCTCTGTTTTTCTTCCTAACATTAGTCAGTTCTTTTCCAACCTTGCAGGTGGAAGCACTGCACGATTTCGAGGCAGCAAATTCTGATGAACTTACCTTACAAAGGGGTGACGTGGTGTTGGTGGTGCCCTCTGATTCGGAAGCTGACCAGGTAAAGGATGAGATTGGAAAGTGCTGGGAGCTCTATTGGTTTTTTCCTAAGGTTCAGTTGGGCATAGTGACTTCCTGAAGTTGTTTGCATTTTCTGAGATGCTGAAGAGGATTTAAGGGCTTATGACCACAGCACATCACAAAATTTAGGTTTGGGATGCTATTACCTAGTACATTGTTTATTTTTCATACAAATAGATGACCATTTCTTATTATGTATCCATTTCTTAGGGATGTCTCTCTGAAATTCAGTCTTCAGGAAATGCAGACACTCTTTTAAAATAGTGTTCCATTGTTTTCCAGTCTCTACACAGCTAATACTGTGAAAAACAGGACAGTGTGACTAACTGATTAAAGTTAATCAGTAGAAATGGTGTCCTGGGATGGTCTGGCTTTTGGAATTAGCAGTGAGAAATTTAAAGCAGTTATTACATTTCCCTGACTGATTTTAAGAACGTCTCCGCATCATGTTTTCATCATTTCAATTATAAAGTGCTTAGGTCTTGTTTTTTCATACTTTTCTTGCTTGAGGTTCACTGAGCTCCTTGGACTTGTATCCTGATTATTTTCCACTACATTTGAAGGATTTTCAGCTGTCATTTCTTACTTTTTTCCTTTCTTCTCTTTTTCTCTAAGAAACAATTATACATATGTTGGACTTTTTATGTCTAAGACTGTTCTTTTTTGTTCAGTATTTTCTTCTCTCTTTTACTCTGTTTGATAGTACAGTGACCCTTTTTTTGCACTACTTTGAATTTGTTTTTAAGGTTGCCCTGTGACTTTTTTTATTTAGGATATTATCTACATAGTTCCATAATGTCTATGTTGTTCTGTTATATAGTTTTCATTTCTTTACTGAGATTTCCGATCTATTCTCATTATTACCATCTTTTAATTTAAGTACATGAGTATATTTGTAATGACCGCTTTAAATTCCTCACTGCCTATTCCAAAAGCTAGGCCATCCCAGGACACATTTCTGTTGATTGACTTTTGTCAGTAAGTCACATTTTTCCTGTTTTTCTCACCTGTGGAAATTTTCTTACAGTGGGTAATTCATTATTGAGTCTGGATTCTGTTTTCTATCTCTGAAGATTACTTCTTCCATCAGGCATTCAAGCCACTGGATAATTACCTTGAATCCATGGAAGTTTCTTTTACTCACTTTGTTGGAGTGGGTCTGTTTCTGGTTTGCCATACTCTTAGGATAAATTCTTAGTCCTGGGCCATTGTCTCTACCTCTAAGACATGCCCCATCTGGAATTTCAATGGAAATCCTGACGGGTTTATCAAGCCCCCTAACTTGATGGCGTTTGAACTCTAAACTCTGTCTCCCGGCCACTCCTTTGAATCTCTGCTCATCTTTCCCAGCCTTCCTGCTTTCCCCAGGCTCCTCGGGCATCCCCCTTATGCATTCATAGTTTGGGGGCAGCTTAGGATTTCATAGAAGCTTCTCCATGTCTTCGGGGACTTTCCATGTATCTCTCTCTCTCTCTCTCTCTCTCTCTTTTTTTTTTCAAGATATCCCCCATAAAAGTACAGCTGCTCAGGCAGCCCTTAACTCTATCCTCTGAATGCCCTGCATCACACAGACTGAGGAGAACCCTCAGGGGGAAGGCTGGACCAGCACAGTCCCACCCGCGCAGCACCCTTCTTTCAAGAATTAAACCGTCTCTGATTTCTGCCTGATTTTGGTGACTCTCAGTGCCTTCAAATGGTTGTTATATAAGTACAACCCCTTTATTTATAACAAGCCCATTATATAAACTTATATTTTATACTATATATTTTGTAACAAATATTCATTTCTATATTAAAATAGGTGCATATATCTATACATACGTATATTAGGTCTATAAAAATATATAGTTTTTCTAGTGCTTATAATTGCTCTGTGCAGAAGCATTTGTCTGCAACAAGCTATTTTACCATTAGCAAAATTGGAAATTCTTAGTCTACCACATATTTTAAATAGTTAAAATTTAACTTTTCTAATTACCTCAGCTAAAGATTGATACTGGCTAATAATAGTTCAATTTGCTATATAAATTTTATATCAGGTATATGTCTTGCAGTATATCTTTCTTTGCATTTATTTTTATTGAGAGTATTACAGATATCTTGATTATAGGTTTGTGCCAGTCCTTTACTTTTGTTCTTTGTTGAAACAGTTTTAAAGTGCTTGACTCTGCTTGGCACCATTAGATTTTTCACTCACTGTAAATAAAGTCAAATATAAAATATACACACTTGTGGGGGAAACGTGGCCTTTTGTATGCTTACCCAATAAATTTGATTAAAAATAAAATGGGAAGAAAATATTTAGGGATCATCTTTTACTTTATGTATAACTTTGTCCTTCACACATATAACATCATAATTTTAAAGAGAATAATTTTTGTCATCACCGAGGATATTATCAGTTATTTTATTGTCAGATTTTCCCACTGTTATTATTTCTGCTTTCAGAAATTGGCCTGTCTAAATGCTTATATTTCTTCTCTATAGAAGCATCAATTTATAGTCTCAGATTATATCACAAGGGAATGTATTCAGCTTCTTTAATTTTTGAGTTCCCATTTATCTGATGTACTTGAACTTCATTGGGAATTGGTTCAGATTAAATCTGGCCATCCTTCATCTTAAGAGGGATCTCTTTCATGGGTTGGTTAACATAATAAAGATAGTCATTCCCCACTAGCTTTGCTCCATATGGTCTGTATGTTCATGTTGTTCCTTCAGCTCAGCTTTTCCCAAGTAGGATCTGCTTATCTTCATAGGCCAAGGGCAGACGGCCGCCTCTGTTCCTCAGTTTTACACATCATCTCCCATGCCGTATGACCACACAGATGGGTTACTTAACCTTTCTTTGACTCAATGTCTGCAGTTCCATAAAATATATATTTATAAGCAATAATTTATAAAGAATATACGAATGTTCCCCACAAGAATATCATGACAACAAACTGCTTTGTACTTTATATAAACTTGAAAATATAGATATTATAACAGCAACAATAACAGAACAGTAACATCAGGCAACATACCTAGCCGTTATTATTTGATAAGCCCGGTATGTGTGGTTTATTTAGGTTGCATGATGTGAGCTGAGGGAATGGCAGCGTTGTTTGTTATTAGCAAGTGGTTCAGGATGAAATACAAGAACTTTGATGGCCTTGTCAGCACTATATTCTAACCCAGGGGTCCTCCAGCCTTTTTTTCACTGTGACCCACAGGACAAGAAATGTTCCTGTGCGTGACATCCTTTCACATGTGTCCCTCTCTTTGTGCTGGCTATCATTCTTTTTAAAAGATATGTATATAATTAACTGATTTTAGAGAGGGAAGGAGAGAGAAATAAGGACAGAAACATCAATGATGACAGAGATAATTGATCGGCTGCCTCTGCACGCCCCCTACTGGGGATCGAGCCCACAACCTAGGCATGTGCCCTGACTGGGAATCTCCTGGTTCATAGGTCAATGAACAGTGACCTCTTGGTTCATAGGTCGACGCTCAACCACTGAGCCACACTGGCTGAACTTTGCTGGCTGTATTCTAACACTTTTCTTTTCCTTAACTCAAGTCATAATCCAGTTGCCATCAATTAACTATAGTTTATACAAAATTATAAGCCCTGATTTGGCTCAGTGGATAGAGCGTCGGCCTGCGGACTGAAGGGTCCCAGGTTTGATTCCAGTCAAGGACATGTATCTTGGTTGCAGGCACATCCCAGTGGGGGGTATGTAGGAGGCAGCTGATCGATATTTCTCTCTCATCGATGTTTCTAACTCTCTATTCCTCTCCCTTCCTCTCTGTAAAAAAAGTCAATAAAATATATTTTAAAAAATTATAATATTAATATCAACCTTCAGTCAGCCTTCCCACGGACCTCAGCACAGCAGTTTACATGTAACCTAACATGTTGGTGCAGAGGCACAGCATGAACTACACAAAGTACTTTGATGGCTGGCAGTGCCGGCTTTCCCAGCGCTCGGACCTTGAAAGCCCTGTGTTTGTCTTGCAGGATGCGGGCTGGCTGGTGGGCGTGAAGGAATCGGACTGGCTCCAGTACAGAGACCTCGCCACCTACCAAGGCCTGTTCCCAGAGAACTTCACCCAGCGCCTGGCGTAGGCCCAGAGGGTTGTAGGAAGACCCTGGTTTTGAGGTTTCTAAACCTTCATGAAAACCTGAAGAATTCACTTTTGCTATTACACTCTTGTGACTTGCAGACTGATGCCAGATCCAGGTTGGAAGGATATATCAATGGAGCATGTGTTCAAAAAAAAAAAAAGTGTAAGGAAAAAAAAAGCAAATGAAGGAGAAAGTCCTCACTGGTTCCCATGTTATTCAGAACAAGTTTGTTTGTGCTGTGTCCGAGCTGTGGAGACTCTTGTACTTGACCCCCTCCCACCGATTCTAAAGTAGCTTTCTCCAGACCAGAACCTTACCTTTTGGTACCAAGTGTGTGGTATGGAGTGGCTGCCCTGCAGAAGATGTGCTGAATTATCCTGTAGTACAGGTTGTTTCATCCCCTAGGGCAGGTGTGCCCATGTGCGCACGCTCCTCTCTCTCTCTCTCTCTCTCTCTCTCTTACAAGTTTACTGTGTTTAAAACGAAAGTGCTGCAAAAGTTTTCAGTGTTTTTTTTCCAATACACCTCTGTCTCTCTCTCTCTACATATATATATACATATATATGGACACAGTGCACGAGCGAGTTCCCATCACTCCTGGATCTATGTGTATGCACCAGAGGACATACGCATAGTTGCTTCCTTTCCATTGTAGCCCTTTTGCCTCTCCAGTGTCATTGATACATGCATTGCTCTTGTTCTGTCTGGCGTTGCAGTTGCAGTTTTGCCTCAGAACAACACCAGCCACCCCATTGCCAAAACAGTCGACAGTATCTGTGTTCGTAACGTGCATTTTTCGGGGTGCTGTCCCTTTGGAGAAAGCAGAGTCTGATTCTCTACGTGTCCGGCTGCTGTGGCTGGAGGCAGGCTGGTGGGGATGAGCAGCGAACTTCCTAACTTCTGCCTTTAAGAGATTGGCTAGATGACGGCCTAGAAACCCACCCCAAAAGAACACTTACAAAGAAGCACCTCTATATTCCCACCTCCTTATATTTATGCGGCTCATCTTCACAGATTGTCCTACAGTAAGCTAGGTGATGTGTGCTGTATTCGCAGATCATCTGTAACGATAACGTTCTCAGTGCTGTGTCATTCCGAATAAACCTTTGGTCCGCTCCAGCAAGCACCCCAGTTCCTTCTGATGAGTCATTTGTTTGGAAAGCTGGTCTCAGTCGGGTGCTCTACTTGAAAGGGTTATGTTGGAGTTGTTATTTGTGCCGAAATCTGCTTGTAACCCTTGGTTGTGCTCCACAGCCCCCTCCCTTCCCCCTACCCCTTCATTCCAGTGATTGCTGGTCACTGGGCGGTCCCCACGGCCCGACAATCACTACAGCACAAATAACAGCTGCGGACGAAGGCCCTGCAGAGGTGGCGGCTGTGGCCCCCGGCCTGTGTATCACAGAGAATCTGACAACCTCCATAATCAGCGATTTCTTCTCACACCAGCCTCATTTCTTGGTCACTTTTCTTCTTGACATGTTTATGTTTGTTAGGTACATACAAAGAAAAGTAGATCAGGCGGATCGTTGTTTAAGGAAGAGAATTCTTACAGCAAAAACCTTTCGTTTCATGTAGACTCCTTTTCTGCCAGTATAATTCTAGACACAGTGGGAGCTGATCGAGGATGCAGATTGCTAGACTTTGAGTTTTGGTATGTATCTATGATTCATGGTTTGACTTCTCCGGGTGGATCACTCACTTTGATGTTTGTGTTAATGGGGCAATAGCAATGATCCACCCAAGATTTTGGGGTGGGAGGAGGCTTATTTCTGGGGAAGCTGTGTCACAGCCCAGCAGCATAACTGATGATTCAGCGAATAACGTGCAGCATTGTGAGATGTGTAGGAGAAAGCCATCCCTGACATTGAGGGTTCACCAAAGAGCTTGAAGGCTAAGACTGAAAAAGCAGTTCTTAAAATAAATGCACCTGATGTTCTACGAAGGTAATTGTCCCACCTCCTGGAGTGGTTCCCCCGGAATTTCTCTCATGCTCCTCCCATAGTCGATCCCAAAGTGAACAGCTTGGCAGGACGTAGCTCCTTCAATAAGTTTAGCTCACACCTGTAACATTCCTGGAGGAATTTAACAAGTTCTTCCAAAATAGCATGCTTTAAGTTAGCTTCTTTGCCCTAGTGCAGTGATGGCGAACCTATGACACGCATGTAAGAGGTGACACACAAACTCATTTTTTTGGTTGATTTTTCTTTGTTAAATGGCATTTAAATATATAAAATAAATATCAAAAATATAAACCTTTGTTTTACTATGGTTTCAAATATCAAAAAATTTCTATATGCAACACGACACCAGAGTTAAGTTAGGGTTTTTCAAAATGCTGACATGCCGAGCTCAAAAGGTTCGCCATCACTGCCCTAGTGTATAGTCTAAGAAAAACTTTGTAACCCCAAAGATGTAATCAGATTATTTGTTCCAGGAATTTTCAAGATCCTAAATTTTCCATAGCAGTGAAAACTAAGAGGATGAAGCAGAGGCGATGGTGGTGGTATTCTCCAGAAATGTCTATAGATATGGAATGAACATTCTTTTCCATTTCAGTGAATTTTCTAAGGGACCTGTGAGGAGTTAGTTTCAAGGACTTCCTATGGTCACTAGTTTGAAAGATCCTTCCACCTCCCTTTCTCAATTAGCCTAATTCAAGTTCTCAGGCCACCAATCCACTTTGTGGCACGTCACCTGATCACGTATTGGTGAGTTTGTTGCTAGGCCTTTATCACAAAAGGCCTTGACCCCAGAACCCTACCCAACCCTCCTCTTCATATTTTAAGATTTTCTGACAAACCCAGTGGCACTCGGACCTTCAGATAGTTTAAAGGACCTTCACAGAATAAGAAAAAGGAAGCCTGTGGGTTTTATTGAACACACACCTTGCTTGCATCCCTACCAGTACCACCCACAGACATGCATTTAGACCTGAGCAAGGTATCTACTTGCTAAGCTCTCTGGCAATTTGGATTTTAACAGTATCTTGGCATAGCCAGGGCCCTGGGATGGGAGGAGCTCTATGCACCATACTGTCACAGTGCTTCCACACGGCCGGCTCCTTCTGACAAAGTTGGGGCAGCTTTTGAGTGAGCAGAACACCACATCCGTGCTGTGTGGGGCTGCCAGGGGTGCAGGTCCAGAATCTGGAGCCCTCCTTTATCACATGAAGGAGCTGTAACCAGGCTACTAGACGAATTCCAGCAGGACCCATGGCTCATTCTCATGGTCCATTAAAGAACAAGCCCTTAGGAAGCTGCAAACGTTACAGTAAGTCAATGAGTTTAAGGAGGACTGAAGCTCTGTGCTTTATGCCACACAACTTGCACGGCCCAGCACCTCGAAGCCTTAGACATGGGCCGATTGCCTTGCTGGGACTCCGCTACTCTGCACAGGAGCCCAAGCTGCCTTCTGGTTTTTACTTGAAACCCAGCGGAGAACCTTACACGCATTCTGTGCCAGACCTTGCAGAGGAGCTGGTCACACAGTTACCCGATGTGGCGAAGCCCACTCTTCCCAGCATGTTGCAGCCTCTTCGCAGGACCCGGATCACTCCCATCGGACATTCGGTAGCTGCCTGGAGAAGATGACCCAGTTCTCCCAGCAAACTCAGAGGATGGAGAGCCCGGTCCTGGACCCCACCTGCCTCAGACCTGCTCGATTATCCCACCACACAGTGCCAGGCTCAGTGAACCCTGCTGTGCACGGCAGCACCCCCACCTCCACCCCCAGCGCTCACAGTGGGAGTGCGATAGATTGTTCATGAAAGCCAAATCAAATCAAATCAAATAATGCCGAGATAAGCTTAACAGTCCATCCCAATAGCTTGCAACTCATTGGCTATCCTTTTCTTAATTGTTTAATGGCAGCACATGTTGACTTTTTCACTTTAAAAGTACAGTGAGACCTTGACTTATGAGTTTAATTTGTTCCGTGACGGAGCTCGTAACTCAAATTACTCGTATGTCAAATCAAAAAGTGAACGAGTGAGACACGTGATGCTGGGCTGATGTTGTGGCATTCACTGTGACGTTCTCTGCGCCAACTAGCGGTGGGGTATCTGAAGCTGGCTCGTAACCCGAATTTTAGCTCGCAACTCAAAGCAAAAAATCGGCCGAGAGACGGCTCATATCTCGAAAAACTTGTTAGTCGGGACACTCGTAAGTCAAGGCCCCACTGTAATTCAAACACAGCCCTTAAGTCTATGCAAATCGAGAGGACGTTCTTTCAAAGGATATTTAAACTTTCTCTTGGTTTCCAAAACCCCAGTTAACTCCCAGTCTCCTCTGATCTCAGGTCCACCGCTCAGCTGGCTCATTCTTCCAGGCTGGGTCGGAGCCTGAGCTTGCAGGGTGGGTCCCACTGTTGGCCCTGGACAGACACTTCCTGATGCATTCCATTGCCACACGCTGCTAACCTCCCCGGCCAACAGATCA
Source organism: Myotis davidii (assembly GCF_000327345.1). NCBI lineage: Eukaryota > Metazoa > Chordata > Mammalia > Chiroptera > Vespertilionidae > Myotis > Myotis davidii. Next base: position 794,968 of record NW_006297890.1, read on the forward strand.
GTAAACTTGGTGTCCTCGTGCCCGGCTCTCCAAACACCTACCAGTGACCACAAAGTGATTTCTGTGGCACTTGATGATGCCACCAAACTTTTCCAAATTCCAAGAGTTGAAATACTGTCTTTGTTTTCCTACCTCTCTGATTGCTCCTTCAATGTCCTCATTTTTTCTTGCTGTGCCCAGTGGGTGCTGGAGTGGGGCGCGGGGTGGGGCAATATCAATCTCCACCCCCCAGTTTGTATTCCAGCCTCCAGAGAATGTTTCCTTTGGACTCAGCGTCCATGACTGCTCCAAGTCCGCATGTTCGTTTCTTCATTAAACATTTGCCAAGCTCTTGCAAAGTGTCAGTTACTGTGCACTGGGGCCACATTTACTAAGACTGCGCTCATGGCACCTCCTCCCCGCCCCTCCACCCCCTCACTCCCCGCCCCAGCAGCAGACCATGGAGGTTTCCCTGCTTCAGAACCCTAGGCCTGCAATGTGGGAGCCGCTCTCTACTTCGTTTTCCATATTACACACACCTGTCTCGATTTCTTCCCTCACAATGTCAGGAGACGTTGCCCTTTAACCGTTGCTACCTAGCAAGACCCGTGATCCTTCTTGTCTCCCTGATCTCCCATGCCCTTTCTTCCAGCTTGCCTGCACTCCTTAAGTCATCTTACATACACTGATGTCAAAACGCTACCATCCCTACTTTGTCCCCCGCCACTGATGATGACTATTGTATGTCATATCAAATCCTGTGCCTCTGCTTGTCTCCACTAATACTTGTCTTCTACTTCCTTCAGACCAGTCTCTTCACTGTCCCATCCTGCCCTCCCACCACGCCTCTACACTCTGCTCCAGTGTAATGCCCTCTCCTGGAATGCACTCGCCTTCATGTGTGCTTCTGCAATTCCCCTTTCCCTCAAGGCACAGCTCCAGCCCTACCTCCTCAACAAAGCCTTCCTCACCACTCCCTCCTCTGCCTGCACCTATTCGGCTCTCTTCATTTAGCCCTTCATTTCCCCCTGTAACCGACAAACTCCCCATCAACCTGCTCCGTGTTCTGGGTTAGCTCCAGGGACCTTATATACAAGTGCATTGAGCAAACGCACAAGAGACTGTGTGAGCAACTTGATCAGGGAAGTCCAGAAATTCTAATTGCAGAATCCGCATGGACTGAAGTTATATATGAGAAGAAAACATAGAATGTTTTTGTGACATTAAAGTGGGAAAAGTCTCAGAAGTATGCAAAATATACTACCAAAAAAGCTTAACTACAGTATTTTTTACTTTAGACAAAGTTAGCAGACAGATTTGCTGAGGCAATTTGTATAATGGCCCAAATTTACAAAGTATAATTATCCAGAAGGTGTAAGAGAAACACATTCAAGTCAGCAAGGAACTAATAGCAATTGCTATAACCTTAATGTTCTTTTAATAATTTAATGGTGTTTATAATTTTATTTTTTATATCTACAATATTAATGAATTGCTGTTAATTTTCGTTGCATGTTCCCAGGCACTCGCCCAGGCAGCCTGGCTCTCACGTGTGCCTTAGTCCTCTGCTTTTCAATCTCCTTTCTGCTTTGCCTAAAGGACATGAATAAGCAAGTCTCTGAAAGAGATGCTTCCATGGATCCCAGCTGTAAAAAGAGACCCTCAGCTTCCTAGTAATCAGACCAGTGCCAGGAATTTCAGAGAACAATGAGATACCGCTTGGTGGCCTCCAGGCTGCTAAAAATGAAGATGTTGGGTAGCATTGCCATGGCAGTGTTTCATGAAAACTTGTATGTTATTCCCTGTGACCAGCAAGCCTGGGGATTCCATGCTTATTGGGCATGAAGAGACCCTCTTAGGTGGCCGTCACAGCATTGCTGGTGACAACCGGGACCAGGCAGCAGCTGACGTGCCCGTCACTGGGAAATGGATGGAAAAACACGGCCCATGCAAGCGGTGGAACAATGAGCAGGAGACGAGACGTAAACGAGATGCACAGACAAGACAGACAAGGATGATGAGCTGTTCATATCAATGTAAATGACACCGTGACAACAAAGAGCACCCTGTAGTGTCCACAGACACTGTTACATAGGCTCAAGGGACATACATCACACGTTAGAGTGAGCATCCCGGGGGAATTGGAATGGGGAGTGAGGCGGGAAAGAATGACAGAAATAACAAATACATATACTGTATAACATGACAGGCACAGGGTAATGATGATAATGTGCCATGCACTGAGAAATCTGACAGGAAAAATACCAAAACTAAAGTTAAAAATAACACACAGAAAGAAACCAGAAAATATACACCATGCAGACACTCGAGAGTGCTAATTTCAGGATAGCCCATTGAAAGCTCTAATTTAAGCTTTGAGACTTAATTTCCCATAACCCTTCAATCTCAGAGAGTGGATTCAACTAGTCAATTAAGATAAAGATAACCCAAGGGGATTCCCCCCCCCCGCCCCCGCCCCAGTGGTTGTTGAAAATGTGACATTTTTCTTCAGGGAAAATCCGTGCACACTGGCTGCCAACTGACATCTAACTGGTTCTGGCCATTGTGTGCTGGTCTTGGGGTTGCCCTCACCCCCGAGACAGTGTTCTTCTCCCAGAAAACCTGGAATGCGGATGCTCCTGCATTTACGAGCACTGGAGGCAGGCACTGATGGATATAAGCCCTCGAGAGCTTAGTGATATGAAAATGGAAGGAGGCAGGAGAATTTATTTTTAGCCAAGACATAGTCCAACCTCAAACAACTACCACAGCCTTCAGAGATAGGCATATTAAGTTGCTGATAATCATTTTGATATTTTTCCTTTTTATTGGATGTATCCTTTTGATTTTTAAAAACATGACACATTAAAATATTTTAAAATTATATGATAAAAGCATAGTATGCAAATTGTCTCCGTGACCCGGAGAGGTCATCCAGGAGTTGGATCAGGGGGTGGGACTGACTGGGGGAAGGGAGGGAGTACCCTGCTGGCAGCCGGCAGCCACTAGAGACCTTACCAGTGCAGGAATGTCATGCACTGAGCCTCTAGTAAAAAATAAATCTGAAGCATAATGGAGTGATGCAGACAGATGAGAATTCCAAAAATCCCAAGAGACTTTACTTTGTTTACATATTTAAATGTACTAAGGGTATTCTCTTTAATTTCTAGATAGGCCAAGAACCAACTACCTGTAAGAATTAACACAGTTCAGCCTTTAGAGTCCACTGTAGTTGTTTACAAGTGCACCTGAGTGTGTGCACATGCGCTCTCTCCAAGGCTGTGTTCACACCCTTCTTTGGGAGTAAGAGCCTCAAGGGGTGGTTAGGCTTGGTAACAGATTAGCAGGCCAGGTAAACACGTTAATGCCCAGGAGTCATGGGACTCATGGGAATTAATATGTGGTTTTTTTTTTCAAGAGATCCACCCGGAATAGAATTCTCCTAGAGCAGTATCAAGTCTAGAGGAAGCAAGCAACCCGCATTATGGTTGATCAAAATAAAAATAAGCTCCCATTTTTCATTCTGCTGCACCTGTTATTTCAATATCTCCGGTATCAGTTCAATTCAGAACCACAAATTATTAGAACTTGGAAACACTTGAAACATCACCCAATCCTCTCACTTGAGGCTGGTAAAATTGGGGCCTGGCGAAAAGGAGTCACTTACCTACAACTACCAAGCACATTAAGAATACAATTGGCAAAACCTGTTTCCTGCTTGTGTTTGAGGGCACTTTTATTCATTATGCCGAGTCTTTGCTGCTAATAGAAATCACTTACAGGGGCTCCAATACAGAGGAATACTACACGTATAACATACCTCCAATGGCCAGGAGGGGATGCTAGAAATTTGTGTAACTACATGCGATCAAAATACTATACATACTTTTTAAGCATGAAGCATGGAACTGAACATAAGAGGGATGGATACATGGAACAGACTAACAGCTGTCAGAGGGGAGGGGAGAGAGGGACTGGATGGAAGAAAGTGAAGGGATTAGCCAAAGAACATAGCCCATAGACTCAGATAACAGAGTGGTGATGGCCAGAGGGGAAGGGTGTGGGGCTGGGTGGAGGTGGGCAAAGGGTGGGGGAAATGGGGACATCTCTAATAGCGTCAACAATAAAAATTGGATTTAAAAAAAGAAAACAAATAGGAAGTATAGCAACATCACATTTTGCATTTAAATGCAACAACCCAATGAAACCAATCCCTGAATCACAAACAGCCAAATAAGTTACTTAGGGCACAGGCTCTGGAGACTGGTTGAGTTGGTTAAATTTTTTATCTCTTTTTAAGCTAGGCAACCTCAGTAGTCACTTCACCTACCTACGCCTCTATTTCATCTGCAAAATGGGGACCAGTAACTACCACTGTATGTTTGCAAAGAAGAAAGAATTGTGTACAATGTTCCACACTCAATAAAGGGATTTGCTACCTTCTCATGGATCAACGATTCGCTGTAACCTCTAGAAATTAGTATTTTACAGAAGGCAAACAACTACTAACTCAAATGTGCTAGAGCAGTGGTTCTCAACCTTGGCTGCACATTAAAATCACCTGGGAATCTTTTTAAAATCCTGATTTCTGGGCCCCATCCTCCGGAAATTCTGTGTCTTTGTTATGGGGTGGGGCCACAACATTAGTAACAAAGAAACAGAATTTCTGGAGGATGGTGCCCAGAAATCAGGATTTTAAAAAGATTCCCAGATGATTCTAATGTGCAGCCAAGGTTGAGAACCGCTGTGCTAGAGGAATTTTCTACTTTTTGAGGTCCATCATATTAAGTTAATGAACACTCTTCAAGAATATCTTGTGCTCTTTGCTTACTGGCATGTGAGAGTTATTCTTGGATTTCTGCAATCTTTCTGGAATATTCTTCGTGGTCCATTATGCTTTATAGTTTAAAAAGAAAATCTCTCTCTATATATATATTGAATGGGTTTTGGAATTTGTTAGATCTGGGTTTGAATCCATTACCTACATCTTAAGTGACTCAGAGCAGGTGAAGCTTTTTAAGATTTCAACAATCTCATCTGTCAAATGTGGCTGATCATAACTACTTTGAAGTATTACATAAGGATTAAGTTGTTATAAGAATTATGGTATTTAAGACGGACCCAAACAGTATTGATTAAAAAAACACAACCTGATCCAATCCCAGGCACATGGTGGAGGACACATCCAGAGTATGAATTTTTATTCTCATTTCATAGTGATTTTCCCAAGGATACACATCCTCCAAGTGGCAGTGCCTGGGCTCGAGCTTTCATTCTGCCTTCACCAAAGCAACATGCCCTCACCGAATTACGTGGCCTCACGTCAAACTCTCCAAAGTGCCCCTTTGGGCAGCTGCTTCTTGAGAAAGACCAGCACACTCTTTATCAGATAACGTTGTTGGCTGCCCAGCGAGCTGGGCTCCAGGCTGAGCCCCATGACTGGACCGTTCATGAGGAAAGGAAGTCTCAAAGGCTGGCAGCCCCGTGGAGTTGGTCTGAACCAGAAGTTCCCAGAGACCACATGCCCCTGGCAGCCATAGAGCCTTTGGGAAAAGCAAGCAAGATGCGAAGCTTTAGTTGAGGTTTCTGGGCCACACTCAACTTCCCTGGACCCTGTGCCTGGCCCAGTCCTGCTGCAGCACTAGCAGGAGACGCTGCTGCTTCCTGGGAAGCCACAGGAAGGTACAGAGCAGCACAGGGCCCAGGAAAAAAGCTTAAATGTAAGCAACTTTATAATCACCACAGGCCTTCTGGACTACACCCTCTACGTTCTCAACAGTCAATTTCCCAGTATTATATCTCAGAAATGGTATGTATTGGACAAGAGGGAAAGTGGGACAGCGGTCTCAGGAGAAAAATCAAGCTGTCTGAGCCAGCTTTTTCCTGTTTTCTCCCAAAAATGACCCAAGCTAGTCTGAGTTCACATCTGCCCCACACAGTATATTACAGGGCTGGACATAAGTTTCAGGGACAACTGCAGTCCAAGGTTAAAGGAGCCATAATACATACAAAGATTTCAGAGGCAACCATAAGGGAATCAGTTGATAGTTTTTAGATGATAGTAGTAAATAACAATAATATCTAATAATTACTACAAATGTACTATATGCCAGAAACTGTACTAGGTGCCTTTAGTTATATAATCTGCATAACTTTTTGAAATAGGCATTACTATTGCATCCATTTCCAGGTGAGGAATCTGAGGCACAAAGAGATTAAGAAATTTGCACAGGGTCAGACAGCTTCTAAGTGACAGAGATGAAAAATGATTAGCTGCACACATTAAAAAAAAAATGCTTTAAGCCCTGCTGGTGTGACTCAGTTGGGTGAGCATTGTCCCAGGCACCCAAAGGTCACCAGTTCAATTGCTGCTCAGGGCATATGCCCAGGTTGCAGGCTGGAATGTGTATGGGAGGCAACCGATCGAGTTTCTGTTTCACATAGATGTTTCTTCCTCTCGATCTCCCTTTCCCTTCCTCTCTATCTAAAATCAATTAAAACATATTTTTACGAGATGCTTTCATGACATGGAAAGGAGCTCAGAATATCAGGTGAACTGAAAGGAGAAGAACACACAACCCTGTACATGTTCAATATACTTGTAGTCCACAAAATCATACTGCTATCCACATACACGCAAAGAAGAAATCTAGACGTTAACACCATACAGATAACAGATTTGGTCTTGTGATATAAGTATGGGTGTTTTTAATTTTATCTTGTTTCTCTAACTTTCTTCAATAAGCATCTGTACCAGCATGTCCCAAGGTGCCTCCATGGCCCCTTCACATTCATGCCAAAGAGCTCTGTGCAGACCAGGAGCCTTTTCTGGAGACCAGGAGGCCCACAGAAAAGAGTAACCTCAGACCAGCAGCCAGCAAGAAAGGCCCAAGGTCCTGCCTGACCCACCACTTCCTTTTCTCTCCCCAGTTAGGCCACACCCACTTGCCACTGACTTGAGGCGCCCTGCCCCCAGGTCTCCACTTTCTGCCTTGTCTTGGAGGACACGGCCTGTCCACAGGATGCCACTGCTGGAAGCTTTCACCTTCTTGTCCTTCTGGGCTCGTGAGTCACACTCCTTGACCATTTCAGTCTAGATGAGTGAGCAAAGAAATTCTTTAATGTTTCTTATGTGATCAGAAGTTCACTAGAAATTCCTTTCTTTTGCATACAGTTGGCCTTGGGTTATCTACACTGGAGCAGTCCCAGCTGTCCGTTACCACAGAAGTGGGGGGAAGTATTGACATAGGTTGCAAGATAACAAGCACCAATTTTGAACAGGACATCATTCACTGGTACCGGCAGAAACCGAATCAGGCTTTGGAGCATCTGATTTCTGTGAGCTCCACAGAAGGCCCTGCTCGAAGCCATGTAGATGGGAAGAGAAACAAAGTTGAGGCAGGAAAGAATTCTCAACTTCTCACTTCAACCCTCCGCATATATTTCATAGGAAAAGAAGACACAGGTACTTACTACTGTGCTGGGTGGACTAATTAAAGTCTTGTCTGGGGACCGAGAGCACACAGTCTGTGCCACTGCCCCTCATCTCACCACCCAGTTTCAGGTTGAGAGGGGAAGGGATGGCTGGAGCCATTATTATCACACTAGGGGCCCAGTCCACAAATTTGTGTACCTTGAAAGGAACTGTGGGCCCAGAGGCTGTGGTGGGCACAGGGGTGGGTCTTGGCCAATCCTCCGTGCCCCTTCATGGCCTCTCCCACTGCAGCCCCCTGTCCCCTGTCTGCCAACAGCCCGCTCCTGCACTGATGGTACCAGCCATGCTCACCCCTGCTGAGGCGCAGAGTGATTGGGGCCAGCGCCAGCAGTGGGTGTGAGCGGGGACAGTGCCATCAGTGATTGTGAGCAGCAGCTGCTGACCCGATCACCCCTCAGGAGCAGGGGGAGGTAAACAAACCCTTAGGGGCAATCAGGGCCGTCAGTCACCGCTCACACCCACTGATGGTGCTGAGCAATCAAGTCAGGCACCAGGCGCTGGCAATGGGTGCAAGCAGCGGCTCTAGTGCTGGCAGTGGGTGTGAGCAGGGCCGTCACTGGCAGTGGGTGTGAGCAGGGCCATCACTGGCAGCGGGTGTGAGCAGGGCCGTTACTGGCAGCTAGTGTGAGCAGGGCCATCACTGGCAGTGGGTGTGAGCAGGGCCGTCACTGGCAGTGGGTGCAAGCAGTGGTTGCCAGTCTGGATTGCCCCTCAGGAGCAAGGGGAGGTGGAGAAGCCCTGAGGGGTGATCAGGTCCAGCAGTCACCACACGCACCCGCTGACAGCACTGAGCAATCAGGGCCAGCGCCGGGCACTGGCAGCAAGTGCAAGTGGGCCATTGCTGGGAGCCGGTGCGAAAGCTAGGTGGGACAGTGGAGCATGGGAGCAAAAAATTTTCAGTAACCAACAGAGGCTAGCCCAAATGACAGCGAACAGTGCCCCACCTTGGTCTGGCACCTCCGCTCACCTGTCCACCTTCCTGCCATGGTCAAATGGAGATAATAATACCACTACCTCTCATGACTGATATCTAATCTAATAATAGACAAACATGGTAATTGACCATATCTCCACTATGCTTCCCATTGGCTAATCAGCAGGATATGCAAATTAGCCCAACCAAGATGGAGGCCAGC
>NW_006297890.1:804135-806101 GCF_000327345.1 Myotis davidii
CTCAGCCAGCAAGTGGTCACCCCCTGAGGGGTCCCAGACTGCAAGAGGGCACAGGCTGGGCTGAGGGAACGCTCCACAAGTGCACAAATTTTTGTGCACCGGGCCTCTAGTTCTACACTAATAAAAGAGAAAGATGCAAATTGACTGTATCTTTATGACACCCACCAGCCAATCAAGAGTGAGTATGCAAATTAACCCAACAAAGGTGGCAGGTTAATTTGCATATGCAGGTGCCAGGTTGTTGGGGGCGGGGTGGGATGCTTGCATTGCTCCAGGCCTCTAGGCAGCATGGGAAGGCAGAAAGGCGGCTCCGGCTGGAGCAAAGGTGGTGCCAGCAGCCAGGGGAAGGAAGGCCCATTTTTGCACAAATCTTTTTGCGTCGGGCCACCAGTATGTTGTATAAATAAAATAATACAAGAAAACTTTTACAAAAGTATCAACAAATTCTCAAGGTAGGATTGGACTCACTTAATATAGTTCCAGAGTCTGACCTCTAGATGATAACAGGATGAAAGAAGTGCTGTGCATTGTTCCTACACCCATGGAGAAAACAAAACTGACTTTAGTGAAACATTCGCTGACACAATCTACTACTTTGTATGGAATCATGTGACCAGGATTAGAGTGATCTGGCATGTTCACAGAACACATAAAATGGCAATAAGTTATCAGTTTGTTTTTTAAAATATAAAATAAAAATTTTATCTTTTCATGTACCTTTTCATGTATCTTTTCATGTATCTTTTAATGTACCTCTGAAATAATTATGAAACTGATGCCTGCCCTTTCATCCATGCATTCTTCTTATCCAGTACATCCTGGGCCCCACAGAAAGAATATGAACATCACCTTGCCCCTGTGGCATACACACTCCCTTATTTATGTGATCATTTCTAAGATCATGGCAACATGTGCATCCACACCACCTCCTCTTCTAAGGACCCTGATTTCAGTCATCAATGCAGGGAGGCCATTGCATGAAAGACGGAGATCAGGAAAGGCTGACATGGAATCAGCCTCTCGGCCTTGCTCCTCCACCTCTGATGCACGCAGCCTTTTGTGAGTCCAGCCTGTCCCTGGGATTCCTGACCACCATGTTCTCCCAGTGTGCACCACAATAGATTTCTTAAACCGACATAAGGCCTTACTCATGGGCCAAGGGAAAGAACAGCTAATAATTGATCTAAACATTCAATAGGAGAAAAGTGAAAGGGAAAGGCCTGAGAGAAACACAAAGAATCTGAGAACACATACCGCTGCTACCTTCCTCACATGGCTGTCTCATGTAGTCCCCAAAGGGCCTCTGAGAGCAGTGGTGAGGTGCTGACCGTAAGGCACTCCTGTTCTCAGAGCTGAGAAGAAAACTCTCCAGCAGCTTTTTATATCTCAGACTAAGTGGTGAATAACAGGGATAAAGACACCATATTTACATTGCACTCAAAGGATAGAATATTATACAGCCTTTGAAAACAATGTTTTATGGATTGATTACTAAAATTCAAAAATATTTACACTATAACATAAAGAAAAATTAATGAGTGTACAGGAACCTCTTAACAATAAAATTGTTTGTATTGACAGAATTATGATAAAAGGGGGAAGTGAATCCTCCAATATTGTGAGAATGATTATTTCTGAAGGACTAGATGGATTTATTTTTTCCATGAACTTTGATTAACTTTACATCTTTTTTTAAATGAGCTAATATGGTTTTACAGTAAAAATATTTAACAAAGTAATTATCACTTGTATGATAATAATACTAATAAGACTTTATGATATCATTGAAGACTCATGATGGACCAGGTCCTAATATTTGAATGTTTGGTGCATTACCCTCATGTAATGTTATAACAGAAGCTTCTGAATAGCTCTAAAAGATAACTTATGCAGGCAAGGTACATATGTACAAAGTGAGGTATGAAGCTCAAGTAAGTCAACAAATGTTAGGTAGGGGTAAGGGGAA
>NW_006297891.1:0-287 GCF_000327345.1 Myotis davidii
ACTAAAAAGCTTCTACACAGCAAAAGAAACTGAGAACAAAACAAAAATAGCCAGCCAGGTGAGAGATGATATTTGCAAAAAGTAGCTCCAACAAAGGTTTAATTTCCAAAATGTATAAAAAATTCATAAAGCTCAACACCAAACAAACACCCCAATCAAAAAGTGGGCAGAGGACCTGAAAACCCGCCTTTCCCAAGGAGGCATACAAACAGCCAATAGATATATGAAAAGATGTCCAACCCCACCAGCAGTTAGGGAAATACAATTTAAAACTGCAATGAGATACC
>NW_006297891.1:3773-5008 GCF_000327345.1 Myotis davidii
AGCCTTCCTTCCATCTAAAACGGACTCAGCTTAAACTCTGCTTCTTACAGGGGTCTTCTCTGACTCTCTAATGAAACTGCATTCCCGGATACCCTCGCCTTGCAGCACTGCTCTGAGTGTGCAGTTAGGTGCTTGTTAAGTGTCTGCCACTTCCACAGGGAGCCACGCGAAAGCAGGGCCTGCATCTGCCCTCCCTCCACTGTCTTCTCCGCAATGAGCACAGCACTTGGCCCCGAGGAGATGCTCAGTAAATATTAGTTGAATAAGTGATGTTTTTAAATCCAAGATAATTGTGGGCACATCTGGTTAGAGCAGTGATGGTGAACCTATGACACATGTGTCAGAAGTGAAATGCGAACTCATTTTTTGGGTTGATTTTTCTTTGTTAAATGGCATTTAAATATATAAAATAAGTATCAAAAATATAAGTCTTTGTTTTACTATGGTTGCAAATATCAAAAAATTTCTATATGTGACACGGCACCAGAGTTAACTTAGGTTTTTTCAAAATTTTGACCCGCCAAGCTCAAAGGTTCTCCATCAATGATCTAACCTTATACTTACAGGAACTAGAAAAAGAACAAGAAGCAGCGCCCAAAGTGAGTAAAAGAAATGAACTACTATAGATTAGAGCAGAAATACATACAATAGAATCTAAAAAAATACAAAAGATCAATGACACCAAGAGCTGTTTTCTTTTTGTAAAGATAAACAAGGTTGACAAACTTTTAATCAGACTTATCAAGAAATAAAGAGAGGACCAATATAAAGAAAATCAGAAATTAAAGGGGAGCCATAACAACCTACTCCACAGAAATACAAGGGATACTAAGAAAATAGTAGGAACAACTATATCCCAACAATTAAGACAATCTGGATGACATGAACACATTTCTAGAAATGTACAATTTTCCAAAACTCAATCAGGAAAAAAAATCTGAATAGACATTTTGCAACTAATGAAATTGAAGCAGTAACCAAAAACTCTCAGCAAACAGAAGTCCTGGGTCGGATTACGTCCCAAGTGAATTTTACCAACTATTTAAAGAAGAATTAAACCAATTCTTCTCAAATGATTCCAAAAAATTCAAGAAAAGAGAAGACTCCGTAGCTCATTTAAAGAGGCCAGCATTATCCTGATTCCAAATCCAGATAAAGACTGTACATCGAATAAAAATTATAGCCAATATCCCTGATGAACATAGATGTTAAATTCCTCAACAAATGTTTCTCCA
>NW_006297891.1:5268-6885 GCF_000327345.1 Myotis davidii
TTATTCTCTCCTAATGACTTCAAAAAATATTAATGAGATTTTGAAGTTACTTTACAAAGAATGATTCTGAAAAATTATCTGTAAGGATATTTAAATAATAAACTCAAGGCTTTAATAATATTAAGATAACTAGATGTGTATTTGCTTATAACAATAATATAAAAATATTACTAATCCATTATAAGAAGACTTATATGGCACTTAAAAGACACAACCCTGACCGTATGATTGAGTTGGTTGGAGCATTGTCCCATACAGCAAAAGGTTGCAAGTTCGATTCCCAGCCAGAGTACATACCTAGGGTGTGGGTCCAGTCTCTGGTCAGGGTGTGTGCAGGAGGCAACCAATTGATGTGTCTCACATCAATGTCTCTCTCACTTTTTCCTATCCTCTCTCTCTAAAATTAATAAAAATATACCATTGGTGAGGATTTAAAAAAAACAAACAAGGAAGTTTTATCTCTTAGGACAGAATGGATGAACTTGGAGAGTATTTTTTTTTAAGATTTTCCTTTTATTTTCTTTTATTATATATTTTTTAACCCGGAGAGTATTATGCTATGTGAAATAGGTCAATCAGAGAAAGAAAACTACCACATTATTTCACTTATATGTGGAATCTAATGAACAAAATAAACGGAAATAGACTCATATATTCAGACAACAGACTGAGAGCTGTCAAAAGGCAAGGGTTTGGGGGACTGTGAAAAAGGTGAAGGGATTAAGCATAAAAACCATAAATTAAAAAATAGAGAAAGAAAAGACAAGATGACTGCAGCCCTACATGCAGAACACAGACATCTGTGAAAACCCCCATAGGATTTAAGAAAATTGTCAATTTGGTATATCAAAATAGATGGTTGTCTAATGTACCAATATGCATAAATTCCACAGAAAAATTAGAACTTTGATTGCCTTTCTAAATAACAAAAGAAAAAACACATCTGAACACATAAAATCCAAAACCCCAAAGCTAGACTATAGAGAAAAAAGGAAGTTTCTCTTTAGAAGCATAAATATTAAATGAGAAATTAGAAATGAGATCATAATCTTGGTACAGAAAACATAATTATCCCTCCATAGAATGGTCAATTCAATGAATGTACAGACATACAAGTCACACATTGCTGCTTTTCAATTGAAAAAAAAAATTGTTTAAATTTATAAAATTCCTGCAACTTGGAAGTGAGAAATGCAGGGGCGCTTTCTCCTGAGAAGAGGAAGGCCTCAAACCTGAAAAAGTACATTCCCTTTTTCTCTACTATTAACAACAGCAAGTCCTCAGAGATTGGGATAACTCGGACCCATTTGACTAATTATGAGCTCTGTGCATTGAGCTCCCAGGGCCATCAGCAATAGATAACCAGCTGTGCCTCCTGCCCTTCAGGTTCCCGTCTCAGTCCAGGGGCTTCACATCTGAGTCTTCTCCTCTCGCATCCACTGCACCAGGAGCCCATGACTAACTCTGACGTCCTGCCAGTCTTGATGGAACCTGAACCTTCACTGCTTGCCAGGCAGGACAGGGGCAGTGGATTCCCACTCCTTGGTCAGACTCCAGCAGAGACAGAACTGCCCAGTGAGTACTGTGGAGGCGATGGATGGAGAAGGGACTGTCCAG
>NW_006297891.1:26212-26854 GCF_000327345.1 Myotis davidii
ATTATGCTATGTGAAGTAGGTCAATCAGAGAAAGAAAACTACCACATTATTTCACTTATATGTGGAATCTAATGAACAAAATAAACGGAAATAGACTCATATATTCAGACAACAGACTGAGAGCTGTCAAAAGGCAAGGGTTTGGGGGACTGTGAAAAAGGTGAAGGGATTAAGCATAAAAACCATAAATTAAAAAATAGAGAAAGAAAAGACAAGATGACTGCAGCCCTACATGCAGAACACAGACATCTGTGAAAACCCCCATAGGATTTAAGAAAATTGTCAATTTGGTATATCAAAATAGATGGTTGTCTAATGTACCAATATGCATAAATTCCACAGAAAAATTAGAACTTTGATTGCCTTTCTAAATATCAAAAGAAAAAACACATCTGAACACATAAAATCCAAAACCCCAAAGCTAGACTATAGAGAAAAAAGGAAGTTTCTCTTTAGAAGCATAAATATTAAATGAGAAATTAGAAATGAGATCATAATCTTGGTACAGAAAACATAATTATCCCTCCATAGAATGGTCAATTCAATGAATGTACAGACATACAAGTCACACATTGCTGCTTTTCAATTGAAAAAAAAAATTGTTTAAATTTATAAAATTCCTGCAACTTGGAAGTGATTTGT
>NW_006297891.1:26966-40358 GCF_000327345.1 Myotis davidii
AACAGCAAGTCCTCAGAGATTGGGATAATGCGGACCCATTTGACTAATTATGAGCTCTGTGCATTGAGCTCCCAGGGCCATCAGCAATAGATAACCAGCTGTGCCTCCAGCCCTTCAGGTTCCCGTCTCAGTCCAGGGGTTTCACATCTGAGTCTTCTCCTCTCGCATCCACTGCACCAGGAGCCCATGACTAACTCTGACGTCCTGCCAGTCTTGATGGAACCTGAACCTTCATTGCTTGCCAGGCAGGACAGGGGCAGTGGATTCCCACTCCTTGGTCAGACTCCAGCAGAGACAGAACTGCCCAGTGAGTACTGTGGAGGCGATGGATGGAGAAGGGACTGTCAGGAGCATTTTTTTTTTCCATCACTAGGACAAACAGGAGAGTAGGACAAACAGCTGGGAGGGCACCAGTATGGAACATTTCAGATATTTTTGTCCTTAAAAGGGTAGAATCTGAATAGCTGGAGGGAAACATCTGAGTCTCATTTTTCTGATCCCTCAGGGCCTATACAATGTGTAGCAGAGACAACAACAGTCTCTGCTAAATACTGAAGAGACTCTTCCTTGGGTCTCAGAAACAGAGCGTGGGTAACATGGCTTCCACACGCCCAGTGCTTCTAAGTAATTTTCCACCTTTTAGCAATATCTCCTGCGGTCAGCAGAAATAAAACAGTATTTGTATGTATCTATGTCATGGATTTTCTAATAAACCTATCCATTTCCATTTAATAGTTTCTACAACATTATATATATATTTATGTTTATGTTTATATTTATATTTATATTTATATTGATTCCAGAGAGGAAGGGACAGGAAGAGTGAGATAGAAACCTCCATGATTAGAGAGAATCATTGTTCAGCCACTTCCTGCACATCCCCTACTGGGGATCAAACCTGCAACCTGGGCATGTACCCTTGACTGCAAGCGGAAGCTCTATCAGTGGTTCTCAACCTTCTGGCCCTTTAAATACAGTTCCTCATGTTTTGACCCAACAATAAAATTATTTTCATTGCTGCTTCATGACTGTAATGTTGCTACTGTTATGAATCATAATGTAAATATCTGATATGCAGGATGGTCTTAGGCAACCCCTGTGAAAGGGTCATGACCCACAGATTGAGAACCACTGCTCTATATACTAAGCCAAAACAGCCATTTTGTTTTTGTTTTGTTAATCCTCAGCAGGGGACATTTTTCCATTAACATTTTAGAGAGAGTGAGAGAGGGAGGGAAAGACAGAGGGAAACATTTATGTGACAGAAACACATTGATTGGTTGCTTCCTGCATTCACACTGACCAGGCCCCGGGCCCCGGGATTAGCCTGCAACGATGATACATGCCCTTGAACAGAATCGAACCTGGGACCTTTTGGTCAGCAGGTCAACGCTCTATCCACTGAGCCAAACAGGATAGGGCTATAACATGTATACTAATAAAAAAGTAATGTTGCCCTAGCTGGTTTGGCTCAGTGAATAGAGCATCAGCCTGTGGACCGCGAAGTGTCCCGGGTTCGATTCCGGTCAAGGGCACATGCCTGGGTTGCGGGTTTGATCCCCAGTATGGGGTGTGCAGGAGGCAGCTGACCGGTGATTCTCTCTCATCATTGATGTTCTAGCACTCTCTCCCTCTCCCTTCCTCTCTGAAATCAATAAAGATATATTAAAAGAAAAAAAGTAATGTTAATTAGACCAGACATCTTCCGGACAAAGCCATGGTGGAGGCGGCCGAGGCAGAGGCAGTTAGAGGAGACCAGGTTGGCAGGGGAGGGCAGTTAGGGGCAACCAGGCAGGTAGGCAGGTGAGTGGTTAGGAGCCAGTGGTCTAGGATTATGAGATGGCTGTCTGACTGACTGTTTAGGCCTGATCCTGCAGTTGGCAGTCAGACATCCCCCAAGGTGTCCTAGAATGGAGAGGGTGCAGCTTAGGCTGAGGGCCCTCTCACCCATGCACAGATTTCATGCACTGGGTCCTCTAGGTTAAATATAAAGAGAAATTGTAGAGATTTTCATAAAAGTAAAAAATATTGAAGACAGAATAAAAGAGAAGGAAAGTAAATGTTTTTGTGTGGACAGAGACACATTTCAGGATTCCCACTCATTCCATGAACAAATTATCTGGGACATGAGTGGCTTCTACCTTTCTCTGCAGGATCATAGAGTAGAATGTCCTAAAGCCTTTCCTGGGATTGATTTTCATCAATAAGCCCACTATTCCAATCTGATTTAAAGCAATTGGGGGTCACACATTTGCCAGAGATGGGTGTTATTCTCCCATTTAGTGCGTGACAGCTGTGGGACTCAGACACAGGCCTCCTGATTCCCAGCCCAGGGCGCTGTCCCCTCCCCTGCAGCACAATGATTGTTTCTTTCCAAACAAGGGCACTACCACCAATTCCTTCTGTTCAGATTCGGTGAGTTCATCTGTGGTTTGCAGGGACCTTTATTGCATGAATGTTATGGATCATAGGGTTTCCCAAGGATAGCAATGCATTGCTCAGCATATTTGTAAAACCAAGATATGAAAACATAATTCCCTGTACAAGATGCGCATTTTCCTGGGGCTTTATCATGAAGAATATTGCTAGTCAGACTTCAAGGAACTTCCTAATTTTATACGTTGGCAATCAGAGCATGTAGTTGATTTTGTCTGATTTTTCTATTGGGAAAGCAAGTGTCGGTAATTAATAGTAAAATTGCACACATATTAATTTTACAATTCAATCAATTATATTTTTTGAATGTATCTTTAGAAAATTCTCACTTGTGTGATATGGAGAGGGGCATAATTATTTTCTTAGCCCAGTCTTAATAAAAAAATGAACAATAAAATGAAATTTACCCCACAGATAATATTGAGCATCATTCCAAGTGCTGAAATTGATGTATGTATTTCACAGGGAGACTTGAAAAGCAATGCTGTGGTAAATGAGAAATCAGGGAACAATATGTTTAACGTGAGAGCATTTAGATAAGTTTTCAGGAAAACTGCTTATAAATACAAAGCTCAATGCTAACATTATAAAAATATTGAAAGGAAAGTGCACTCATCAAATTGATGACAGTGTTTGCCTTTGGACAGCTGAAGTGCAGAGAAAAATTAAGCACGGATCACAAAATACCCTTAAATTTTATCAATAATAAATATAAGTTCTATAGCACATATGATGAAATATTTATATTTTAATATGGGTAGTGGGAAAAACTATTGATAATAATTGATAACATTAATACAACATTTATTAATAGCCTGGCAATTATTCCCTACCCTAGCTATGTGTTAATATGCCCAAAGCACTTATGCGTAGAAATTCTAATTTAACTGGCTCTAGGTTATAGCCAGCCAATCATTAAGTTTTAAAAGATGGATAAGTAAGTATAATGATCAAGTAGCATTGAAAACAAATGTTTAAGTATTTTATATTTATAATTTAATGTTATTTCTTACAGCAATCCTATTAGATCAGTTTAATTAATATACCCCTGTTACAGATGAGCAAGCTAACCAAGTGTTTGTAATAGCTACCTTTGTTCTTTTCCCATTTGATTTTCCCCAAAGTACATAACTTTTTTTGATGCAAAAATGATTTTTGTGATGTAGTGAATCTAAAGTTTAGGTAGTATTACAAAATGGAAATGATCCACTCTATACATAGGAATTTAGCATGTCACACAAAGGAACAACTATTTTGACAAAGTAATACTTCTGTTTTGACTTGATTTGCCTTCAGGGATTGATTTAGGAGAAATGCAGTCTGCCTATCAGGAAGAACTGACTTGGAAAGCTCTTAAGCTGCATAAGAAAGCCAACCTAAGGTTTTAGGCCTTGTTTGGTCCTAAATTTTTCAACTGTTCATTGGAGGGTTGGTTCTGATGAGAAATCAACCCTTCACAAATGTTTCTGATTAGAGACATATTTAAGAAGTACCATACACTACAAACCAAAACAGTAAAGTGCCAAGTCAATCTCAGATGTTCCTCTCGGATCGTGTATCACGGATTGAAAATAACCTCTCAAAAAGAAAAGGAAGTACAGAGTATTCGTGAAAGGTAGTTATTGCTTAATCAGTGGTGCATTGTAAAATACTATCATCTTCAGGATCAGTGATGCTGTATGATTTTGTTGCATTTAACAAAAACATATTTTTCAAAATGTGTAGTCTACCAAGACCAAATATTTATAAATGAGTTTTATTTGAGGGGACTTTGATCAGACAATCCACACATTTGAGTGAGCACTTATCTCTAATAAAGACAGATGTCATAAAACAAACAAACAAAAAATGAAAATCCTTAAAGATATTTGCCATGTAAAAATGATATCTTATTATTAACAGTTTATGGTAGGTTAGAATAGAGTTAATGTGGTTTTAGTTCTTCTAGACTATATTCCAAATGAAGAAAATTTATTACAATGCATTTGGATGAGATAAAGTACTTTCAATGGCTTCTTAGTGTCTTTCAAATATAATGATGTTTGTCGTATAAAAGAATATTTCTGATTCCATATTTTTCCTTCAAAAGTAGAAGTCTGACATTTTGTTCTGTTCATGGATTTGTTATCTCAAATTGTCCATTCTTCTCTAATATTCTTTGACCCAGTGACTCTAAAGTGTATATAAAAAGAGATCAATAGTCCCAGACATCAATAAGCAAAGAGTTCTAGAAAGAGTTAACAACTCAGACATGTTGCTGAAGGTAATGAGTGAGGAGGTTATATGGTCCTCAAGTGTAACTATTTGTGAATTGCTTGAATCCAAAATATGGACGCTTCTACACTTGTCTCATTTATGTAGCACTCTTCTTTTTCAAAATGTGTCCTTTCTGCATAGAACCACAGAATTGAACAGGTGGCTCAGGATTCTTCCTCCTGGGACTCTCAGATGATCCAGAACTGCAGCCTCTTCTGTTTGGGCTGTTTCTGTCCATGTACCTGGTGACCATGCTCGGGAACCTACTCATGATCCTGGCTGTCATCTCTGACTCCCACCTCCACACACCTATGCACTTCTTCCTTTCCAATTTGTCCTTGGCTGACATCAGTATCAGCACCACCACAGTTCCCAAGATGCTGGTGAACCTCCAGACACACAGCAAATCCATCACCTATGCAGGCTGCCTAACTCAAGTTACCCTTTTCCCTCTTTTTACATGTATGGACAGTCTACTCCTGGTTCAAGGTACTGTTTTTACTCTTGTTGGATGTTTGGATAATATACTGCTGGCTGTGCTGGCCTATGACCGGTTGGTGGCCATTTGTCAGCCCCTACACACTACCTGGTCATCATGAGCCCTCGCCTCTGTGGGTTGTTGGTCCTGCTGTCATTTTTCATCAGCCTTTTGGACTCCCAGCTGCACTACTTGATGGTGTCACAACTTAGCTTCTGTGCAGATGTGGAAATCCCTCATTTCTTGACATCAAGAGGGCCCCATGGAGGACTATCAGAAGAACAGTCTGATCTCTATACTTGTGCTATCGCTTTTGGCTCATAGACTGGAAAGAGCAGTAAAATTAAACATGTGCAACCAGATATTCTGACTCTGCAGTCACACAATTCGTAGGTACCTATATGGCTTTCTGCTTTCTGTTTACAACATTTACCTTCTTAGCACAGCTGCAATGGAATTGGGAGATGGTTTTGGACTCCCTACTTAAGTCATAGCCCCTGCAGGATTATATGCCCTTCTCACTTTCCTTATGCATTACCCAGGACTCTTGGTCATGAGCAGTCTTGTTTCTATTATTAAAAAAATCGTAGCTCTCTCTTTCTTGTTATTTATTCTTTCTATAGTTTCTTCATGATTCTTCTCTATTTATCCATATTTTTGCTCATTCATGATCTTCTTTGTATTCTTGAGAATAATAGGGACTTTCCTAGGAAAATTGGATGTATAATTCCTAATTTTCCTGATAGTTTCCCTCCATTCTATCTAACGTCTCCATCAATTACGTAGCCCAACATGAAAGGACAAATACAGTATAATTCCACTTACATGAGGCACCTAAAGTAATCAGATTCATAGAGACATGAAGTAGAATTTTGGTTGCCAGGGAATAGGGAGTTAGTATTTATTTGGGAAATAAAGAGTTTTATTTTGCAAGATAAAAAGAGTTCTGGAGATGAATGTTGGTGATGGTTTCACAGCAATGTGAATGTACTTAATATTATTGAACTCAACACTTAAAATGTTTAAGATGGTAAATTTTATGTTAGGTGAATTTACCACAATGAAAACAAAAGATATCCTTTTAGTTATAAGGGACATGTTGTTCCAATTGTTGGGTGTGTCACTTAGCCCTCAGCATCAGCCCCCATAGGGATCTGCCTCAGCTGCAGAGAGCCACGGTAACCAAGGTCCTGCCTCCTTCTGAAGCATCTCACATGCCATGACATTTGGCACCTGGTCACCAATAGCAGCCAACTCTAAGGGATCATCCTCAACCCAGATCTTCCTGGTGATTTTAGGAGGTCTTTGATGGGCTCCAACTTGGTTTGACTTCTTCCACTGCCCTTCTTTGTTTCAAAGAGTTTGCATAACCACAGAGTGTGAGGGAATAGTCCCTGCAAGACTGTTTTGACTTAAGACCCCAGCCACAAATTCAGAAGTCCCCAAGGCCACCCCCATTTCATACCAGTAAGCCACAAACTCAGGGTCTCCCTCACATTCAATAATTTGCTCAAGTGACTCTGAATGAGGGCATTTCCTCAAGTTGAAGAATTCACCAGCATGAGCCACAGAACTTAGGATAGTGCTATACATATGGTTACAGTTTGATTACAGCAATGGAATACAAATTAGGACTAGTGAAAAGAAGATACACATAGGGAATATCCGAAGCATTCTATATCTGAAGCTTCTTGTCCTCTCCTCATGAAGTTTTGATCCATTACCTCCTCCTGGTCATAATGTGACAAATTGCTCAGAGTATTGCCACCGGGTAGCACCCCTGAGCTTCTGTGTCCAGAGTTTTTATTGAGGCATTGTTACATAGATGTGATAAATTGAATTATTGCCCATTTGGTTGAACACAGTTTCCAGCTGTCCTCCCCACAGGTTGGCTGACATCATTTGGCTTTGTTGAGTGTTTCCTTCCATGTCCTGCGTGGAGTAGGGTTCGGTATCTGAAAGAGGAGCCACACACAAATGAGAAAAAAATGACACGAGATAATTTTGAAATATTGGGGGACCAGGCGGGCAAGTCCAGAAAGACTTCCTCCTCCGGAAAGACTTCCTACTCCCGCTAGTATTTACATAAGTATCTAAGGAATTAAGTAAACTAAGGTGGGGATGATGTTTCAGCTACCATTACCTAAATTAACTGGTTGGTTCTTAGATTAACTGGGTGGTATACAGCCCTGACCTTTGCTAGGACTTCAAAGGTTACTAGTTTTGGGGGGTCTCTGTCTATACTCAGCTAGTGAAGACAATAAATGGACTCCAGCAGGCTTAAAGCCCCACCCCTTCATTTACCTGGTTAGTCTTTTTGGCATGACCAATCCTCACCTTGAATCACCTCATTAGCATAAAATATAAGGTAAGGTTGATCGGGCATATCACAAATAACCAATCAATCTTATCACTAGAGAAATTTAAAGGGCTTAATGGTTACCCCCCAGGCCTGGGATTAAGGTCATATCTCTCTGTAAGTGAGGCCAAATTCATGACTACACCTCTGCTGGGCCACAGGTATTGATTCCAGGAGCACTGCCTGCTAAACATCCTGCATGCTAATTGTTGTCTCACAGTCTGATTGGCAAGGAAGTAAACTTGGGATATCTTCTTACTAATAAAATTATTTTGGGGAGATTTTAAAGACAATTCCAAGGTAGTTTTTTAAATAGTCAACAATGTTCTACAAATTACAAACATAGTGCTGGATTCAGTGATGGGAAAATTCAAGGAGAGGAGATGAAATATTAAAATTTGGGGCAGTAGGGAGTTCCCCAAAGAAAATCTTCATGGATATAGAATCATACTTTAAAAATATGTATTCAGAGGAGAAACCAAGATGGCGGCATAGGTAAACAACTGATATTGCTGCCTCACACAACCACTTCAAAAATACAACTAAAAGCCAAAACGGATATCATCCAGAACCACAGGAAGGCTGGCTAAGTGGAATTTCTACAACTAGAAGGAAAGAAAAAAGCACAATGAGACTCAAGGAGGTGCGGAAGTAAAGTGCAGAGGTATGGAGGCACGCGGGGAAAGAAAGGGCTGGCAACTGAGGACGTGGTTGTCTTTTTCAATCAGGAGGGAGACACAAGTTCCCGACTGCTCTGAACTTTAGTTCTGGGAGAGCCTCTGGGGACCGAGACTCATACTGGGAGAAACTGGACTGTCTGGCATCAGGTGGAACTAGAGGGCGGCTTTCTCTCAGAGGTGCTTGCAAAAATTACCACTGAGACCCGGGGCCTCTTATGGCAGGACTGAGGAGCAGCCATAGCTGCTTGCTCCGCCCTGTTGATTCCCTGAGACCTCGACCCACCCAAGCTGTGGGTAGAGGCTTTTGCATATGAATGGCCTGGCCCTTTGAAATCTAAAATTACCTAACAAACTGTAGCTGGGTCAGAGAGACCCAGAACTTCCAAAAGAAGGCCCAAGGCCCTACAGCAGCTTGCATTGCGTCACAGCTGGGCCTCATCTGGGCACCACCAAAACCCAAACAAGGAAGAGGAACCTGCAGATCTCTCCGTAGCTCCTACTGGGTAGCCTCAGGCAGAGGCTAAAATAGCACCTCCTTAGAGGGCCAAGAGCCTGTGTACCCAGTGGTCTGACTGGGACCATCCAGATTACAACTCCTCAGATCCACAAGGAACACACTCAGGGGGCAGACTCAGTGAGCAACAAAGCAAGTCCATCGAAGCAAGCCCTACTCCACAGAGGTGTCTTCTGCACAGCAGCTCTTCCACTGTATTTGCAGCTAGTCCTCACAGTCAATTGACCTGAAGGTCAAATCCTCCAAGATTAATCAAGGCTCAATTACAAGAACATTGTTCACACAGCCCGCCCTGACCGGTTTGGCTCAGTGGATAGAGCGTCGGCCTGGGGACTGAAAGGTCCCAGGTTCGATTCTGGTCAAGGGCATGTTCCTTGGTTGTCAGCGATTTGGAATATGAGGAAGCAAAAAACACTGAATCAGAACAGCAAAAATAAAAAAGAATTTAAAAAAAGAAAAAAAAATTAAGACAGTGGGGGACTTCAAGCGTACCAACATTCCCATCACAGAGGTGCAAGGAGAAGAGAGGGAGCAAGAAGTTGAAAACCTATTTGAAAAAATAATGACAGAAAACTTCCCTTACCTGGTGAAAGAAATAGACATACAAACCCAAGAAGTACAGTGACTCAAACGAGATTAACCCAGAGAGCTCCACACCAAGACATATCATAATTAAAATGCCAAATGTTAAAGACAAAGAGAGAATCTTAAAAGCAGCAAGAGAAAAATAGTTAGTTACCTACAAGGGAGTACCCATACAATTGTCAGCTGATTTCTCAACAGAAACTATGTAGGCCAGAAGGGAGTGGCAAGAAATATTCAAAGTGATGAATAGCAAGAACCTACAACCAAGATTACTTTACCCAGCAAAGCTATCTCGACTATAATTAAAATATTTAAAAAACAGATAATGTACTTATTTGTGATTTACCTTCACAGCATTTCATTTCAAAGTTAGAAGTTTGCAAAGAGCCAGATAGCGATGACCCTCCAAATCTATTGTAACAAATGAAGTACACGGGAAAGGTTCCTATTTTAAGAAAGAGAATTCAGCCATTAGTACCATCACTACTGAAAAAAAAACAAGCATTTTGAAGAATGGAAATATCCCTTAGGATTTGTTGGTCAGAAGAAGTCACTGCAGGGAGAGCAATTGTGATAGAGGTGGAAAGACTCAGGATGAGTTGGTTGAAGGGAGAGTGAGCAGTGTGGAAATTAAAGCAACATGTATAGACCAACTCTCCAAAAGTTTGGAGCAATACTGAAAGGGGAGTGTGGTTCTAGGAGTGTGTTTCATTTTCATTGGCAGAAATGGGAATGTGGGTCATTCTCATAATATTGAACATGATACATTGCAGACATTGGAATATATAAGTGAATGAAAGGATAAGTCAATGTGTAAATTCCTTAAATGTTAGAAAGAGATGGGATTCAAAGCTCCAGTGGGGGTAATAAGAGGCAGTCCTTAATAAAATAATTATACACATAATTATTGAATTACAATGGTTGTCAATGTAAGAACATCCAAACCTGTAGAAAATTTTTATAAGAATTTATCTGAGAGAAACTGACAACAATTGCTGGGAAACAAGATCTCAAAAATGCTCCAGGAAATTGAGTTTTGCAGTTCCTTTTATATACTTAGAATCAATCAGGGAATGTAAGGAAGCTTTCATAAAGGTAGGAGAAGGCAAGGCAGGAATTCTTTATAATTGGCTTATAGGATAGTTAACAAAATTGTGTGCTCCCTTGAGGTATCTGAGAAAAGAAGATTCCTCCGGCATTTCAAAGGTGTGTTAACCTAGGTGCACTGGAACAATGGACAGGGCTCATGTAGGCAGAGATAAACCTGTCATTTCACTGAGTTATAGGGCTGGGACATGTCTTCCCACCATGACCTTCCCAGTTAAGAATTTATGATCGGATCACCCTGTGAGAGACCGCGAGGTTGGGGCAAAAGTAGGGTTTCAGTTGTTTGTGTGGAGAATACTGCAATGCATAATAAATAATAATTACAAGAATAAACCCTGTGTTTCTCATACAACTGTAAAACTACTTTTACTCCACTGTATCAAGTAGGGCCCCCATAACTGAGAACTAAAGGATCAGGGGTAGGATTCAGTCAGGTATCAGCTTGTCTTTCTAACTTCTAACTCTCTCAACAGGAACTTATCCCTCTTCCTGTATAATTAGCTAATTTATACTGATGGCAGTATAGACTGATGGATGCCAGCTCAATACTGTATATGTGACTTCTGAGATAATGACACCAATGGGGTGTTCTGTAGGCCCTTCAACTCAACCTTTCCAAGACTAAACTGACACTTTACACTCTTTGAGAATTGCTTTTCCTACTATCCCAACACTGTCAACTCTGGTACCCACGGAATTGTTTTACTCCAGGGGTCCTCAATCAGGCTGATTTTGTCCTCTCTTAGGACAATTAGCAATGTCTAGAGACATTTCTGATGATCACAACTTGGTGCTGGCTTCCAGTGGGTAGAAGTCAGGGATCTGTGAAACATTTTACAGGACCTAGGACAGACCCCTGTGACAAATTATTCAAAATTTCAATATTGTTGAGGTTGAGAAATCCTGGTATAGACTGTTGAAAAGTAACATTAAATATTTTTACCTAAAAAAATCCCAACCATTCTCTCTTATTGTATAATGATATTAAAACATTATCTGAAAGGAATCTTCATCTTTCTCCGTTATTTTGTTCTATTTAATATTTTTATGATGGTTAAATTTATATATCATAAAATGTACTGTTACCAGTTTAGAAGTGAATGTGCCCAACACTTCAAAAGGCCATTATTCAAAACGTCAGAGTTTGTAGTAAGGAAAGGTTTATTGATCAAGAAGGTGCCCAATTGAGAAGATGGAGGCCTTAGAGGTTTCTCAAATCCATCTTCCCCCAGCCCCAAGGTAAGGCTTCTTTTAAATCAGGGAAGGGAAAGTGGGGGTGGGAGGGGAGACAAGTGGTGATTCAGGACAGCATACTTCTTTAGGAACCTGCAGGGATCTGAGAAAGCAAGAAATCTCTAAATCTCTCTGCTGAGTCCTGCTGATGCTTGATAAACTCTCACTGTTTTGCACATATTTCCCCACCTCCTTGGGAGAGGCACCTTCTGGCTATTTTTCCAAAAACTCAAGTCTCAAGCAGAATTCCCCATGAAATAGCATATGTATAGCAGGAGGTATTAATTAGCCTGAAGACCATGGGGGAAATGCAGGCTGAAAGGAAGACAGCCTCAGAAACCCAGTGTTTTACTTTGTTACAGTGCCATTTTAACAAGTATCATCTGTGTTATTTTTTGTTCCTGCAGAAGGAGATGCTCAGCCAGGTATTCATGTGCAAGCACTTTATTGGAGGGAGCAAGGAACATGGATAGGAAAGAGGACAGTGAGTAAGAGAAGAACATACATCCAACAAAGTTTGCAATAAGTCAGTTACAAGAGTGAATGAGCTAGTGATCATCCTGTGGAGAAATTCCGGGAAAGGGTACAAAATCCAAATCTCAGCATTATCCCAACTAAGGAATGAGAGATATGATAACCCCACACCTCTCCTTTAAGAGCTGTCTATGGCTTGGCTGGCGTGGCACAGTGGTTGAGCATTGACCTGTGAACCAGGAGGTTATTGCTCGATTTCCAGTCAGGGCACATGCCCAAGTTGTGGACTTGATCCACAGTAGGGTGCATGCAGGAGGCAGCGGATCCATGATTCTCTTTCATCATTGATGTTTCTACCTCTCCCTCCCTCTCCATTCCTCGCTGAAATCAATAAAAATATAGATTTTTTTAAATAAAAGAGCTGTCTCTGATATAACACAATTCCCTGTCACTTCCACAACCACCTATTGGGCCAAGTAGGTTCCAGCTAGTGCTGGATGTTGGCAGTCATGCAGTAGAGATGGTGAGAGGGTCCCAGGGAATGTGGGAGGAATGTTGACAGCATGGACCACTCCATGCTTCCTTGCAGGCTCAATTCTATCAACATTCGTCCCCGCAAGTGAATTAGGTTCTAAACATGTTCCACATATCTATAACTAATATTCCTGATGCACCACAATAGAGTTCCAGAAACAAATTGTATCATGTGAGAAAACAACTCTTATTTTATTATACTCATTAGTACATGTTTTTGGATCTTAGAGCATGTATCTCAAAATTGCAATAATGGGAAATATAAGTCAAATAAAAAAGGAAAGGAAGGAAGATGGATGAAAGAAAGGATCACAAAGAATGACACTTCTCAGTTTTTGAGGCAGTAAATTCCTGTACGTCTTTTGAAGAAACCATCTTTCAAAGCTAGATCCCTACTTTGAAGTAGAAAATCACATCACTGTTCTTGTGATAGGTAGGATAGCGAAGTCAGCTAGCCTGGTTATAGTCCAACTCAATCTCAGTTCCTTCTTTTGAAAAGTGAAGTGAATGAGAGAAACTATCTCAAAGAAATATTTTTAAGATGAAATTAAATCATTTATGTGAAGAAACAGGTAGAGTCCTGATATTGTAAGCACCTTGGTCTGATTACTGTATAATTTTCATTCCATTCTTCTGGGGAAAAAAGGCATACAATCCAGTTAAGGTGAAGCTCCCAAACATATGAGGACAACATTTTGGGGAACTAAGTTAACACTTGATATGATAAGTGCTTTAA
>NW_006297891.1:41523-43906 GCF_000327345.1 Myotis davidii
CTATGCATCACCTTTGGATTTCAGCATCACTTGGACATCTTACCTTATCTAGTAGTCATTCCATTGCCAGTGACTTACTCATTTAACCCAGTTTAATTTTAAGTTGTGTAATCATTCAGAGTTTTTTAAAATTTAGCAGTAATATTTCTATCTCTTGTTTATATTCTCTTCACTGGTTCTAATTCTCTTATCTAAATTTTGGGATATAAATCAATTTCTTCTCTCATATCAGCCTTAAGACATTTAAGGTATTTTCTTTGATAACCTCCCTACCTCTTTCATTTCATAATAGTCATTTGAACATGTGTTTTCATCTCAAACAATCTTACGTCTATGACCTGATGCTTTATATTGATGTTACAGTTCACTCTCCATGTGCCTTATTGTATGTTCATCTAAAAATATGATTACTGCTAATACCATCTTTCTGAGGTACCAAAATGCCTTTAATTACTATAAGAACTCAATAAATTATAGATATTATTGTCGTTATTTATCTACATCTTTTACCTCAATTATTTTCTTTTTGTTAATTTTCACCAAGAATATCCCCCCCCATTGATTTTTAGAGAGAGTGGGAGAGGTGAGGCAGAGAAAGAGAGAGAGAGAGAGAGAGAGAGAGAGAGAGAGAGAGAAACATCAATGTGGGAAAGATACATTGATTTACTGGTTCTCACATGCACCCCTGCAACTGAGGTACATGCCCTTGACCCTTCAGTCCATAGGCCACCGGTCTAGCCAGTGAGCCAAACCAGCCAGAGCTAAATTATTTTTTATATATAACTCTTCCAAAGTACAGTATAGAGGTATAATTTATAAAGTAGGCTCTTGAGTCAAACTTCCTGGAATAGAATTTGGTGTACTATGTTACATCTCTGTGACCTTGACTAAGTTATTTTAGCTGCTGATACCTCACCTATACAATGAGAGTAGTAAATATTTTTTACATTGTAGGATAGATGAATGATTACATGAGACGATGCATATAATTTTTCTAGTGTAGTTTCTGTGACATACAGTATACACTTGATAAAAGTGAATTTCTGTTCTTAACATCACCCTAAATCTGCCTTGCATGGTCACCATTTTTAGTATTTAGAAATATACTAAGCTGGGTCAGTCATCATTATAAACATATCAGGTCTATTATCTTTTTTTATCACTATGCAACACTTCTAATTAATGAAGACCCTTTGACTTCCTCCTCCAGATACTGCCTGCCAAGTGGATTCTTCTCAGAAGAGGAAGATGCATATGCACTACATAGATAATAAGGGAAACAGAAGCACACTACCATCATAATAAAATAGAAAGCATGTGTGAGGGCATGTGCCTATGTGTACATGCTATTAAGTGGAGATGTGTTGTATTAAATTCAGTGGAATTAATTGAAAAAATGATATAATTTATGTTAAAGTATTCAAAGTGTCTATCTATGAAATCACCCTAAAAATTGAAAGGCAAATTTAAGATTTGAAGATAAAAAGGCAACCAGTTAAATGGGAGAAGTTAAATATTTGCAAACAATACTTCCAATAAAGGGGCTAATATCCAAAATATATAAAGAACTCATTCAACTCAACAACAAAAAAACCAAGCCGTTCAATTTAATAATGGGCAGGAGACCTGAACAGACAATTTTCCCAAAAAGACATGCAGAGAGCCAAGAGATATATAAAACAAAGCTTAAGTTCACTAACTCCAGGGAAAGTGCAAATAAAATCCACAAGATATCACCTCATATCTGTTAGAAATGCTATTATCAATAACAAATGATAATAAGATATTGAGAGGACGTGGAGAAAAGGGAACACTTTAGGGAATGAAAATTGGTGCCGCTTCTATGTAAAACGGTATACAGGCTCATAAAAAAAAGAAGAATAGATTACTTTATCACTCAGCAATTCCTTTTCTGGGTATTCACCTGAAAAATTTGAAAACATTTATTCATAAAGATATATTTAAGTACCTTTACGTTTATTGCAACATTATTCATAATAACCAAGATATGAAAACACCGTAAGTTTTCTTCAATGAATCACTGTATAGTGAAGATATGGTATATACTTATTATTGAAAACTACTCAGCCATTAAAAAGACAAAATACTGCCATTTGTGACAGCATGGATGGATCTTGAGAGTATCATGCTAAGTGAAATAAGTCACATAGTAAAGGACAAGAACCATATGATTTCCCTCATATGTTGGATATAAAACAGAAATCAACAAGTGAACAAACAAAGCAAACTCATAAATATAGACAGTAGTATGGTGGTTATCAGTGAAGAAGGGTAGGGGGAGGATGAAAGTATAAAAGGGGTCAAATATATGGTGATGGAAGGAGACTAGATTTTGGGTGGGGGGGAGCAAACAATAGCCTAT
>NW_006297891.1:44097-46313 GCF_000327345.1 Myotis davidii
CAGAAGATTGTTTTTGTTGATGAATCGAAGATTTAACTTGGAAATTACTGTCTATACTAATAAAAGAGGAATATGCGAATTAGACCAGGAGACCTTCCGGAGATCTTCTGGACAAAGCCGGGGGCTTGGCCGGCCTGCAAACTGCCCTCACCCAGGATGGCCCTGCCATGCAGTGGGGATCCCCCACCCCGAAGAGGGTGTGGCCAGCCTGAAAACGGCCCTCAGCCCCTAGCCCAGGCTGGCAACGCCCCCCCTCCAGTGGGGACCCCCACCCCAATGGGGGCGTGGCCGGCCTGCAAACCACCCCAGACCCCTTGCCCATGTCGGCCCTGCCCCCCAAGGGGACCCCCACCCTAATCCGGGACCCCTTCAGGGAAGACCAACCAGCCCCTACCTGTGCACCAGTCCTCTGTTTATACCAGCCGTGGGCAAACTACAGCCCACGGGCCAGATCCGACCCGTTCAGCTGTTGTTCTATCCGCGCGGAGCTGAAAGAGCAGAGGGTTCTCTTGCTCTCCCCTCCGCTCCTTCACCAGCAGCAGTGTTAACATGTATTAGTTCACACAAACACTCAATCCATGCTTTTGTTTCAGCCCTCCGGTCCAGTTTAAGAACCCATTGTGGCCCTTGAGTCACAAAGTTTGCCCACCCCTGATATAGAACTATTAAGTGATATAATTTGAGTTAGATCTGCTGCAAATTAGGTAGGGAGTACAATAAAGAAACCCAATCACATTAGGAACAACATAGACAATACCTCATGCATAGTAGATCTCCAGTGAGTGGTTAATGAATGAATTGTTGAACATATGGAAATCAAGAAGAGCCTACAGCTTGGGAAAAAAGATTGAGATAACCTGGGAAACAAGTCTCACTGTAGACATCTCTTGAACCCAAAAAGAGAGAGAAGGGAACAGACCAAAAGCTGGAAAAGACAGGTTTCAGTGGAAACAAAAGTACCTTTAAAGTACAGGGACTTCATTGTCATAAATTATATTATTACAGGACTGTCCCAGTCTAATGATTCCAGAGTTAAAGTCCAGTACCCACTTTGTCTCATTTCCTTCTCATTCCACCAGCCCTCACTGGAAACTAGGACCTTTTCTGAAGGTTATCAATGAAGCTTTCTGCTCTCCAAGGTCTGTCCCTTTTAAGCCCAACGGAGTTTTTATTTGTCTGGGTTCAGGGAATTAAGGAAATGGACAAAAGGGACACATTTAAAGTTTCCCGCATCTCAAGCGCTGAATTCTCAGAGCTCCTCATTAAATAAATTGTTCCATTGTCTTTCCACTCTCCAAACAATTCAGATCCCATGAGGTGCAAAGCTAAAAGAATGGATTTTTTTTCTCTGATGCTGTTCAAAGAAACATCAAGGGGGAGATAAATTTATTTCCTCCAAGGGGATACACTTCTTTCATTGATTTGACTTAAAACTGACAAGTTGTCTCCCAGGGAATGTTTAATTGTCCCAGAAACTCACTGTCTGTGATGTTCTTCCCCGGAACAAGTTTGTAGGTGGCATGGATCCCTTGGTGCTGACAGTGATGCAGAGGCAAAGAGGCCCTTTCTAAAGAAAAGCAGAGTTTGGTTAAATAGTTTGATTTTTGAGTCACCATTCTGGAAGGTTTAAGTGATCCTGGTCATCAGTGTCATTGTGTAACCAGGGCAATGGGCATGCACTGGCTTCTGCTGTTCTCAGTGAGTGGTTGGGAGCAGCTCAGGAGCAACCACAGTGCACATACAGTGGTGAATGCAAATGTCAAGAGATCTGAGAGGGGTCTCCTGGGTGAGGCAGCTTCCTTTCACTGATGGGTCTTTGCAAAGAAGGCTGAATGTGTCAGATGGCTACCCTTCCTGCACCTACATCATAAGCCCTTAACCCTGAAGGGGGATCTGGCGCCCGAACAGGGACATGAACCCTGGGGGTGCCAGATGCTGGGGTGCAACCCCAGCAGGTCCAGGGGTCCCAAAGGTGTGGATGGAGTCGGCAAAGAAGGAATGACACGGAGACAGTGTTCAGATGATCATCATAGCGAGGTTCTCTAGCCAAGTTCTGTTCAGAATCTCCAGAGAAGTTCTGGTTTTGATCGCCAGCCAGATTCTGTGTCCATGTTCTCTTGCTAGGTTCTCCAGCCAGGTTCAGTCACCAGGTTCTAGTCAGGTTCTCTTGCCATGTTCTATCCAGGTTCTGTAGCCAGGTTCTGTCCAGGATCTTT